>NW_025830513.1:0-1056 GCF_002878395.1 Capsicum annuum | reverse complement strand
CTTTTTATATCATTTATTTCTTTATTAATTATTCTTTTTGTTACTAATGGTATACTAGCTTTTCCTTTTGCATATCTGCAGTCTATTACATGTTCTTTTTGACATACTACATAATATTCATCCTTTTTCCTAGTAAAAATATTTTTTATTGTTGGTATTTTAAATATTTTCTCTACACTTAAATCTAATTCTTTTCCTTTTATTTCATCAAATATATTACTGTCAAATATTATTTTTTGTTCCATGCCGTAAAAGGAAATCTAATATACCAAAAATTTAAATTTATAATAAGTGCAAATTATTCAGTAGCAGTAACAGATAGGAATATAGATAAATCATTAGTATTATATTGGAAAATATCAGGAATAGAATTAACCCCAGGAAGTAAAATATTTACAGCAAGATGTAAAAATCTATATGTATTAACAACAAAACATAAAATAACAGGAAAAAATAAGATTAACAAAATACAAATAGAAAGCCCATTCGAACAAATAGTAAAAACAATAGATTATAATGATTATACCTATAGAGACATAGATACAGAAGAAAATTTAGAAATAGTAAATGATAGAATAAGTACAACAAAAAGAATAGCTAATGAAAAGCCAGAATCATCAAGCTCATCAAAAAGAACAAGTTATGAAACAAATTCAATAAGTAATTTAAACCAATATTACATAACGGGAAAAATAAATGAAAAAGAATATTTAATACTTTTGAATACAGGACAAGAAGAAAATCATATAGCAAAATATCTAGTAAAAAATGAAGAAATAAAAACTGACAATGATATATGCCCAGATCTACCAAGAAGTTTAATAAATAATAAAAATATAGCAGAAAAAGAGATTAATATATATAAGAGAGAGAAGGAAAATGTATCAATACTTAAACAAATTATATAAAAAAAAAACTCACTGAGACTTGGATGGTGAGAAGGATGAACTTTTATATACCTTCCAAGTATAGATGTTAATATTCCAATCAAGAAACCATATTACACTTATTTCTAACATCTCGAACATCCTTTAGGTGTTGAAAATTTTTGGCTTC
>NW_025830512.1:0-1682 GCF_002878395.1 Capsicum annuum | reverse complement strand
GGAAAAGGAGAAAAGAACAAAAAACACTTGGAATTAAACTAAAAAAAATCCCCTATTTTACATGCTGGCGACGCGCCATATTCGTGCCAGCTCACTGGAATTTTTACAATTGGGAAACTGCACGATGGCGCGATGCGGTGGAAATCGTATTACCACATTCGGTACGAATTGAAAATATACCGCGATGCGATGGAATCATGGAGTTTCACTGGAATTTGACAATTACCATTTTGGCTCGCTCCGCGATGCGCTAAGGTGTCTGGTGGCACACTATCTCACTAAAATGGCTCTTACTCTTCAGCCGACTGTCCGATTTGTGCGAATTTTTTATCGATGGAAAGCTTATTCTATGTTAGACATGGAAAAAAAGTTGAAATTAGGGAAATTACACACTATTCAAAGTATTTCATACTTAGGAAGATATTTCTGAGGTACTGACTCATCTGATATTGATGATTGAGAAACTGGATGTACTTACATCGATAACTAAATTCTGAGCTTACTGCTCTTGAATGATAAGATTAAAGATCAACCTCTATAATAGATGATTAAGGAAGTTATTATCAATGGTAACGAAATGATCATATCAGAATCTGACAAAAAGAATACTCAATAGAATCAGAGACTGTGATCAAGCCTATCTAGTGGCATATCTCTGAATATGATATCAAATAACTGTATATAAGACCAAGAATATCTGACGGATGGTCCATGAATCAATGGAACCGTCTGAGTTCCTCATAGAGAGGGATGACTATATCTGACAGACCTGATTTTTGAAGATTGATACTGAGACTGAGACTGAATTTGAAACTGAAACTGAAACTATGGGAAGTAGTTACTTAATCGACATGCCCTAACCTACCATAGGTGGGGTCCAAACTGTAACCCCAGGTAGAAGGGGGTCAATACCATGCCACAGGTAAAGACCTCTCTCTGGTCAATCCTCTCTGATAGATGACCCTCAATAGAGAGTCGACCTAAGGTAATATCATAGTCAAATACTCTCTCTTTGGAGGTGGAAGCCTTTACTGATGAATACTCCTACATCCTGCACTGGTTACGTAGTTTTAGAGGTATGGGATTGCTAGTAATGACTCCAACCTCTCTCTCACTGAACGGGAGGATCCGCCATCCCTTCCCTCGCCTGGTGCTAGTTTCTACTCCTAACTGAAAGACTCTACACTGAATTCTTAACTGAACACCACTGAATTGAATCTGATACTGATCATGTTTCTCAAAAGATCTAACTGAGGTATGCTGAGATCACTTAGTTCTGTATCTGACGAAAATAGTATTATATCATAATATCTGACTGACAATATAGAGCTCAAATAGCTTACCCGAATTGCTTCTGAGATTAGAGTTGAACACTTGAATACTATTAAATTTGAGCTGATCATTGAACTGAGGCTAGATTACTAGAGATACGGAGATTATAGAGGTAACTGAGATTAATGAAATTTCTTAAGTTCTATAGCTGTCTTAGGATACTGCGTTCTGTAATTCATTAAATTCTGAGAATCATGGCTTGACTGGAATTATCAAGAAACTGACACAGTCTCTAGAAAGCAACTATATTCTCGAGTATAAATACCCCCAGGACTCGATAACATAAAAGTAAAGCACAACCACTCTTAACTAGTAATCACCGCAATCATTCATTCATCGTCGCAATCATT
>NW_025830511.1:0-1502 GCF_002878395.1 Capsicum annuum | reverse complement strand
TCAGCTTTTATTTCATTACTTTGGTTACTTATTACAATCCCCCTTTCCTACGAGACTTGCACCAAAAGTCTAATAATTTCACTTACTTGTTGACCAAGCTATTCTCTGTGGGATCGATACCCAACCCAGTTGGGTTCTATATTTGCTAACGACCGCTTTACACTCCCACGAGAGCTGTAGATTGAGCGTTATCACTCACTCTTGTTTAAACACCCAATTAACAACCAAGAGCTCCAAATAAATGTAAGTTACCCCTTCCTTCTTTAGTTAACATCATTAACCCCTTTCCCATTCTCAAGAAGAAAAACAAGGATTCCTTTTCAAGAATTCAACCATCCAAGGTCTCAATTCGAAGTTTTCTCCAAGAATTCATGCAAACACCGGTAAGTGGGGTATTCATCAATAGGTTCCTTTCACCCATTGAGTCCAAAAAAATCCCAAATTTTCAAGCTTAAAACCTTTTTCCCTCTTCTTATAAAATTTCAATGTCAAGTATGAAATTACTCAATTTTATCTTAATAGTTTTGAATACAAGTCATGATGATATATTTCCCATGTGAATTATGTTCATACATGCTTTATAATTTCAGTCACCTACAGCATATGCAGTTAACACCATGTTAATCTATCACTTTACAAATTGAACCATATGAGCATGTTGTCCTCATAAGTTTAATCGCATACTTATAATCATGGATGTCATCAACTTAGTGATATATTTTATACTTTGGGTCTCTGAATCATGAATTTCCAAATACTATTTTAAATAAAGTTATTGCATTTAAAGTATTATTTAGTGCTAGAGGATTATGAACACCAAATACCTATATATTTATGTTTTCTTATTCCACGCAACAAGTTAGCCAAATCATGATTCTATAACCATATTCAAATGATCATATTCATGTTGAGAAATTATCAGTTGTGAGTTTTGTTAACTTTAATCGGTACCAAAGTCAGTTCAGTTGGGAGTAGCATTTAGAACCAGACCAATTTAAGGGGTTAAAGATTTCTGGTAAGTCGAGGGTGAGACCTTTAGTAGTAGCCCCTATGTTCCAGAACTACATAGACAGTGTAGGTATTAAGAGTCTCCCTACAAGTTGAGGGTTGACACTCCTTAGGGAACTTTTCACTTGTGGGTGATATCCAAGTATTTTGGGACATCAGCTTTGTTGGATCCACATCGTGGGCCATGTGTTGGTACCCTTGGCAAGGTACCTGCAGCCTTCTAACTAGGGTTATAGGTTAGACCCCGATAAACTCAGATTAGGACATGTCAGTTACATGATAGCTCTTACAGTTTCAATTCAGTGTTAAGGTAATATCAGCTTAGGTTTGAATGTTTAGTATATCACCTATTCAGTCAGTTAATTTTACAGATCATTTAAGTACATAATTTACTTGGTCTTGCATTCATTTTATATGTTCATGCATTTATGATAAGTATCTACATGTACTTTATTTAGTCCGTATCTACCATTCCAGTACATTAAAAGTACTAA
>NW_025830510.1:0-1198 GCF_002878395.1 Capsicum annuum | reverse complement strand
ACCAAATTATTTTGGTTTTTGATTTTTAGGTTGACATAATTCGATTTTTTGGTTTAAACCAAAATTTTTAATATACTCTTTTTAAATTATTATTATTATTATTTTATTTAATATGTACGATATAGTATCTGTTAAACACTTTGACAATTACTAAATACTAATACAGCCCATTAGGCAAATACAAATAGGCAAAAATTGGAGTGAAAGAATCTGTTAAGAGTGTGATCATGCAATCAGTCTTCTCTGAATAACTGTTCACTGCTATTACTAGATTCAATGGCTTATCGTTGGTTCTTCTTAAGATGCGAGGGAATTAATGAACATTATGTTATTTCAAAAATCATCATCTTACTCTCATTCAAACAATCTTTTATAATCAGTTCTGAGATCTAGCTGATCATATAAGCGAAAAGGTTGTAAATTGTAATGAGCTATGTTAAGGTTTCCTGCAGATCACAATTATGTTTTGTGCAATGTAATGAATGTATCAACAATGGGAAAAATTTCAAAAACCACTCATGCACAAACTTAATTGGCTTTGCTTAGCACATTAAATAAGCCCAAAACCAAAAAATTAAAATTGTTAAATCGAAATAGAACCGAACCAAACCGAACAAATTCGGTTTGATTTTCGATACATATTCATAACCGAAAACTAGAAAATCCAAAATAAAATAACCGAACTGAACCAAAATACCGAACTTCCACCCCCAAATAAAACAAGTAAAAAAAAGTAAACATAACAGAGCGCGAGTTTTATCCACAGACCCAATTACCTACCATTATAGTAAAATCAAATGGACAAGGTAAGAGCAAGGTTATTTTTTCCTTTTTATTCATTTTATTACCGCCAATACACTACTATCGCATAACTTTCTATGTTGAAAAGGTTTCTAGGATAGTTGTTGGTTTGTGATGGTGTGGTTTGTCTTCTTATGAGGTACTAGTCGGGGTGAAAGGCAGGTTCTTAGGTGATGGATGGCTGCATGAAGAGGGTAGTGGTCAAGGTACCTCTTCAAGCTATTTGAGGGCAATTTTTTCTTTTCTGTATTGCCATGTATGCAGTTATACTAGTATGGTTCCAAGACTACTTTAGTTTCACGGATTTATGTGCTTTTGGTTTGTGTTTCCTTCACAAAGAATAATGTAATATCCTCAAGTCATATGCTATGGGAATTGGACCCAGGATTATCTATCT
>NW_025830509.1:0-1643 GCF_002878395.1 Capsicum annuum | reverse complement strand
GCCTCTCTTATGAAGAGATTTCGATCGAAATACTAGACTAACAGACTCGTAGACTGACGAACAAACAAGTCCCTCTCATATAAGTACTTTGGCAAAATCATTACGTCGTGGGAGCTACTTCGAAAGCAGAAGTAGATATGCTTACCTAGTATCATCACCTCTTCTTTGTCAACTCAGATCAAGCTCAAGTTAATTGTTCACCATAAGCTTACTCAATTTTATGTTCAGTGTTCATCACAAACTTGGTATTAAGTACCATTGAATATTCAATCATGCATTCATGAATCAGTTACATATACATCAGATATGCATGTTCTGTCGTATAGTCATGTCAGTCATGAGATCTGTTAAAGTTATGAATGTTCAGTATGTACCTTGGTTATTCTTTCCCCTCACTCGCAGTCTTATTCGAGGATGAATGTTTTCAAGGGGGAGATATTGTAATACCCCATACTTTTTACTCACTGGAAATCGTCTCAAGAATGTTAGAAGCTTAATTTGAAATATGAATCCACTTTGATAGACGTTTTATTTGTAGGACTTTCAGTTATGTTCATGTGGAAAATTGTATTATTTTTCCAATGATACCAATTCCATAAAAATCCGACATTGGAGGAGAAAGTTATGGCCAAATTACAGAAGGTAGTAAAGCCTCCCAGATGTGACAGTAAGGCCGATAGACCGTCGGACCGTCACCCATGACCATCGCAGCAAGGAAGTGAGAAATACCTTTTTCCTAGGAGTGATGGCCTAGGCTGAAGAACCATCGAACTAGCAAGGGGCCATCGCTTAGGACATCGAAAAGGAAATAATGAGGCCACCTACTAGATATGATACGACGGTCAGGTTGACGGAACGTTGCCTAAGCTATCGCATAAAAAATAGTGAGACCCTCATTCAGCCTAGAAGCAACGGTCAGGGCCGACGGACCGTCAACTCAGCGACGGACCGTCGCACCCACCGTCGTAAGACCTATTTAATTTTTCTGAAATAGTTTTAACAGGGGTATTTCGGTTATTTACCACCCACCTATATATATATACCCAATTATATTCGATTTCAGCCATTTGATTCATTTTTACTTTACAACCAATATTATTGTTTCTCTCTAGCATTAATCTCCAAGAACAAAATCCTATATTCTTCGAGAAATAAGGGATTTCCAATTCTTCAAGTTTAAGAACATCAAGTGTATAAACCCAAGAATGCATAGTGTTCATTCATGGACTCCTTAGAGAAAGTCTAGTTGATCAGAGAAATACTCAGGGCTGCTCAGAGATGATAGAAGTCTTATGCTAATGTTCGTAGTAAAGATCTTAAGTTTGAGATCGGTGATCCTGCCTATCGAAAGATCTATCCAATGAAAGGAGTAAAAAGATTTGGCAAGAAGGGAAAGCTTAATCGTCGATATTTAGGCCCCTTCAAGATTCTCAGTCCCTTGGCAAGGTAGCTTATGAGCTCGAATTGCCTTCAGATCTAGCCTCAGTTCATCCAGTCTTCTATGTTTTTTGCACAAGAAATGAATCGGTGACCCAGTAGTTGTATTCCCTATTCTGAGCATCGATGTTCTGAATAGCCTCTCTTATAAAGAGATTTCGATCGAAATCCTAGACTACCACACTCGTAGACTGACGAACAAACAA
>NW_025830508.1:0-1778 GCF_002878395.1 Capsicum annuum | reverse complement strand
TTTGTATGGAGAAAGAATTATTCTCAAGTTCAATCCAAAGAAGATCATATCATTCATCACTTTTGAAAGCATCGGAGACCCAAGACAAAAATCAAGAGATGTTGCATAGATAGGACTTTTGTAATTTCATTTATACTTTTAACTTGTAATTTTTATTTTGATGTAATGACATGGCCATGGACCAGAACCTCGACAGGACCTTACTCGACTCTCCAACTTGGTATAGTCCCTCACCTTCCAAGCCTTTGAGATACCTGTGACTTGAACCCCTCATAACTTGGGTAGGTAAGATATCCTAAATCAAGACTTGGTAGTACTCTGTACTTCTTTGTTCCCATCTTGAATAATGCTCGGATCAAAATTTTGTCTCGTTGCTTACTTCTTTATCTTCAAACACTTTATGTTTACATCTAAAGAGAGGCATGGTAAAGATATCTAATTTTGTCCCTCCCAAGATCAACTTTTACCTATTTATTCTCACCACACCGCACACCCTAACCCATTTAATACTTCCACCACAAGAATCCAAATAACAAATCCAATAAATTCATAACAACTTGGGATACCTTACCCTAAAAAAAATAACAACCACTATCCTACACACCCTTCATACCCACATACCCCCTACCTCCACCCCTAACCTTGTTCACGTTTTCCCTTACCCTTTTATAATTTATACAAATAGAACCTCATACGCACTAGAGGGAACATATGAATAGACATATACATTTTTACACAGAAGTAGAGGGAGGCATACACACATTGTAATACCCCGTATGTTTCTAAGCTAGGAGATGAACCATTTTTCCTACGTATCAAACCTCCTATCCTATGAGTAGCATTTTAGTTGATGACATACAATGAGTATCCTAGCTATAATATGATGCATTAATCATGTTCATATGAGTCACTTAAGGTAAAACAAGCTAAGAGTTTTTGAATCCATCAAGTTTTAGTGTTTGATTTTTTAAGGGTCATATTTGAATGAGTATAACTTGATGTTAATGTGGTATTTCTGCATATTTCTACCCACCAAATTTTAGATAATTGAATTAGCTTTCCATCGATACCAATTTCGCCTTAATCCAATACCCGAGCGAAAAGTTATGCCCATTTTCATAGTAAAGATAGGCGATTGGTTAGGCGCGGCCCAACCAAACTTAGGCGATTGGTTAGGCGCCGCCTAAGCCAGTTCCAATGCCAAAAAACACTCCGTTTTGAGTTAGTTTGAGGGTAATTATGTTTTTTAACACTCCTTACACGTCCCTAAACTTAACCCTACGAAATATATAGCTTTTAAACACATTACAACCCTATTAACATCTCAAACCTCATCATCCAAGAGCACCATAGGAGAAAAACAACTAGGGTTGCATAATTAAGCTTGACAATCCAATTTCAAGTAAATTCCTCCATCAATCATCAAGAACCTCCCTTTCAAGGTATGCGTAGTGTTCATCCACGGATTTCTTTCATTCGTGGAGTTTAAAAATCAATCTTTAAAATACAAAAGCTTGGTTGGTTATGGTGATATGATCATACCCATATTGATGCTTATGTTTTTTGCTATATAATAGTTTCGTAACTGTATATCTCATGAAAGTTATGTTGTTAGTTGAAAAACATGATCTTTAGATGGATTGATAGAATGCAAGTATGAAATCCACCTATGCCTTAAAGAATGCATGTAAGGTGTTCGATAAAATGCCTAGTATGTTAGAACTTCGTATTTACATGATTTCATGATATCTAAATAACAAGTTCATGTTAGTCATACA
>NW_025830507.1:0-1328 GCF_002878395.1 Capsicum annuum | reverse complement strand
TGTGCATTACTCCATGACTTCTTCTTTTGCCATCTATTTCCCCAGTTCCCGTTCTGTGGCTGGCTGTGATTCTGATCCGCGGTTTTGGCTCTCTTTGCTTATCTATCTTTCTCTCTTGTTTCTGAAATTTTCTTTTTCTTCTCTTTTCTCTGCTGCATATGAATGGTCAGCCGAGCAAAGTCTAACTTTTTATTCAACATTGCCCCCTGGCACTCAAGTACCAGGTTATCAGCAAGGCTGGATGCAAATTTTCTCATCTGGGCTCTCATATTACTAGTCAACTCTGGTGCATAACAGGCTAGTTTATTAAATTTAAAGGTGTACTCCTGGACACTCATGCTACCCTGCTTCAGATTCATAAAATCTTTTGCCTTGGACTCCCTCAACTCCAGAGGAAAGAATCGATCAAGGAAAGCTTCCACAAATTCACCCCAAATTGTGGGCTCAACACTTTTACCTTTTGCATCCTCCCAACCGGCATACCACTGACTTGCAACATCCTTGAGATGATAAGTTTCCAGTTCCACCCCTTCAACCTCATCCACATGCATTACCTTAAAGATCTTTTCTATCTCATCCACGAACTCCTGTGGATCTTCCTCCACCTTGGTGCCAGTGAACTTAAGTGGGTTCATCTTCATGAAATGTCCGAACCTAGTAGCCTCAGATGTAATAGATACAGACCCAACATCTTTCGATCATTGAGCCTGGTTAGCTACCAACTATGTCAGCATATGAATAGACCATCTGAATTCTACCTTTGAAATATCTCCCTGAGCAGTTAAGGGACGGTTGGAATTAGTCTGCGGAGCTCAAGGTGGACTGGTCAGGACTGGAGAGACTCCCAGAGTAGGGACAAATTTTGGAGTACGAGCCCTATTACGGATCCACATCCCATGGGTGGGACGGACCTCATCTTCTTAAGCATTTTGATCGATGATACGGTGTAGAGGCATAATTGTGTTTCTGAAATACAAGTGATCATTGATTAGGGGACAGTTCAGACTCTGAAGCATGAACTAAATCACAAAGAAGGGAAATATTTCCTAAATGCCTAGCAGCCTCCTGCTTATAAGTGTGGCGTGCTATACACCCATAAATAGGACTCTACCCAATGCGATTTTGCAGACACCCTGGGACCATGAACCGTGCTTTGATACCAAGTTTTTCACGACCCAAACCAAGGCCTGGCCGTGACGAGCATTTCGAACCATAGAGGCCCGAAACACCCCTATCTGTCTGGTAATTATGCACCTAATTCATATGATCAAAGTAATGCAAAAGAAACAAAATAATTTAGAGGCATGGTCATAGATATGAAAAGAACC
>NW_025830506.1:0-1582 GCF_002878395.1 Capsicum annuum | reverse complement strand
TAACTCGAATACCTATCATTTGACACATAGTAGGCTTCCTAATTCGACATATACAGAGAATTATGATCGATGGAATTTGACACACTTTACAACATCCACTAAAACTTAGTCGATCGAAATAGTTTCAACTCGTCCTTGAGTTGAAGGACCTCTATGGTCTAAATTCAAGCTTGAGCGGATTCAGATGCTACACAATAATTAACATTTCGTATTGGCATAGAATTTTATGGCTTCGGGATTCGTAACACATAGAAATCATGGTTTTTATTTTAGTCCAAAATGCGGGGCGTTACAAGTTTAGACTCTGAAGCACGAACTAAATCAAAAAAAAGGGAAACATTTCCTAAATGCCTAGTAGCCCCCTGCTTATAAGTGTGGCGCGCTACACATCCATAAACAGAACTCTAACCGACGTGATTTTGCTGACACCCTGGGACCATGGACCATGCTTTGATACCAAGTTTGTCACGACCCAAACCAAGGCCTAGCCATGACGAGCATTTCGAACCATGGAGGCCCAAAGCACCCCTATCTGTCTGGTAATCATGCACCTAATTCATATGATCAAAGTAATGCGGAAGAAACACAATAATTCAGAAACATGGTCATAAATATTAAAAGAAACAGTAAAAGGGAGATAAGGTTCCCCCAACATCAATCAACCCCTAAACAACTGTCTGCGAAAATCTCTAACAAATGACTGAGTCAAGTAACCGTATATAAACTGGGACAAGGCCCCCAGTAGGCCCCAAAACTGAATATAAGATAAAAGGACTGCAGTACATAAGACCTTTTGAAACATAGAAGGCTCACCACTTGTCTCTACAACTCTGTCTGAATGATTTACTGGTTCTCTTGACCCCTAGACTGGGCCTCTAAACCTGAGAGGTTGGAGAGGGAAGGGGGTCAGCACAAAAGTACTAGCACGCAGAGATATCAAAACAAAACAAAATATTTTTACAAAATATTGTTGAGCGCCATTATAAAGAAATTTCGTATCAAATAATTTGAAAACACATGGGCGTAATGCAATAGTTTATCAACAACAATGAAATGCAAATGATCTAGGTGGAATACCCTACATAATTTACACCAATTGTCTAACCTCAGTTGCTGTCGAGATTAGAGTATAAGTGAGGGAGAGACACACAAGATCACATAGCATGGTGTCTCGACCTAATGGTAGTGCCCAAGATCACTTAGCCCAGGCTCCTACCTATAGTCCCAATTTGGGAATGACATAAAGTCAAGTACACAAGATTAGTTAGCCTGGTACCAAATATCCGGGTCGGCAAATACGTTTTCCAGCGATGAGCCCTTACACTCAAATGCCTTCTTCGGGCATCCACCTATCTCATGTAAAATCGATGTATTCAAATTTTATCTGATTTAATCACATATTATATTCGGTAGGGTATCGTCATACTCGACTTGAAAGTCATCAATATCACTTTCTCATATGCATAATAATGTAAAAACCAAGGTGCTTCATCATTTACAAGTGGTGAACAATATTTATTTCAAATTCATGCTCTTTTTTGTTGATCACAATATGATATGGGGTATCAAGACATTATCATGG
>NW_025830505.1:0-1701 GCF_002878395.1 Capsicum annuum | reverse complement strand
TAAATTGGACACAATGTGGTGTCTAACCTTCTGATCTAGTGAATACTTAAAGGTATCACTCGTATGTTGTGGTGACGAGTGGGAGGGTCAACTCGTATCCACTTGCGAGTTTCTATAGCTTTTAAGCTGGGGGTATTTTGGATATTTTCCACCCTAACCCTCCACGTATTATAACACGTATTGGGCACTCATTCTACACTTTAGAAGATCAAACACTCTTTAAACTCTCTCTAAAACCTCTCACGAAGATTGGGCTAGAGGTTCTTCAAGGTGGTCATCTAGAGGCTTAAAATTCAGATTCTCTTCATGAATCTTCATAACTAAGGCATGTGACTCTTCCTTCATTGTTAATTCACAAAAATCATGTGTTTTAAACATTGTTCATGGATTATTAATAGTGGTTTTGAAAACTATGGCAGAGGGTTTAAATGCATAGTGTTGAGTATTGTTTTCTCATGGCTTAAATTATGATTATACATGTTTTGATAATGGTTTTGCACATGTGGGTTCTTGGGAATTGTGATTTAAACCAAGGGGTCATGGTTAACCCTAACATGATGGTTTTTGGCTTGAAAAATGGTTTCATAATTGCCTATGAGAATGATCTTATCACATGTTGAATTATTTTTTGAACTAAGGTATTGGCCTAATAAAATAAGTGTTTGGTAAATGGTTTTATGAAAGCCTTGTTGGCCATAAATTAGTAGGAATTTTAAATGTATTCGAATCCCTAAATGTTAAATTGAATTGATGTCTTTGTTTAGACAATGGGTTCGAGTCCCAAATTTAATTAACAATGGCTATGGCATGTTTTATGCTTGCAAATGGGGTTGGTATGATGATACCAATGAGATGCCTTTGGTAAGTAATTGGATTAATGGTTATGTATATGTGTAATGAATATTTTCATTAGGCTTTAAAGCGGGATGTGTAGTCATGCCATGAAATTGGAGTCACAAGGACTAACACTGGAAACGTGCTAGCCGTGTAAGTGTCTATATGATCGGGAGGTTTGATTCCCCCATATAAATATATGAATTGAAGGTTTGGGTCCCCAATGTTATATACACTATTTCTTAAGTCACCTTGATTATGTTAGGAAGTTTGAGTCCCCCATAAAAGGAATATATGGATATGGAGATTCTTTAGTTCATGAAGCTACACGCCCTAGGGCCCTTCGATCTAGGGAAGAGTTGGGCCCATATATCCCGTGGGTGCCTTGTTTTATGACGGTTATGCTACAGGGCCTAGGTTAAGGTTTTTAAATGCATGTTATTGCATATGATGATTTGTCTTAGGTTTGAATGATTTCACTATTTTATTCCTCTATCCCTGAGTTAAATGTTAGCACTCTAACCGTAAACCATCTCCGCAAGCTCTATCCCTATGCGATACAAGAATCAAAACTTCTTCTACTTTTTCTGTGCATTAATTAGACGTTTGAGTTGGTTCGTGAGTTGACATTGAAGTAGTGAGCTTTCATACTTTAGAGCCTTCATTTCATGGTCTTTATTACTTGTGTCTAAGACTTTGCTCAAACTTTGTTTTTTTGGCTACTATCGGAGGCATGTCCTAAAATTTTATTGGCTTTGGTTTTATAGAGGCTTTGTTGGATTATTGTGGACTTGTGTGTGTTGTTTTGGTGGATTAGCTTAGTGTCGGGTGATTGTACGGTTACTGGTGATTGGTTTAGACTTTTCA
>NW_025830504.1:0-1910 GCF_002878395.1 Capsicum annuum | reverse complement strand
GGTGTTTGTACTAATTTTCTTTGTAAAGATTATGGAAAGAATCATATGGGTATGTGTACAACCGACAATTATGTATGTTTTTGATTTGGCAATTCAGGTCACAGAGTTTGAGACTGTCCTAAGGCTGGTCTACGAAGTTAGTACAGTCGTTCTTAAGCTCAGTCTGGTCGCCCGAATCAGCAGGTTGCCTTTTCCAGTTCCACTAGTGGGCAACACCCAAACAGACTCTATGCTCTTTAGTCCCAACAAGATCAGGAAATTTCTCTTGATGCGGTCACTGGTACGTTACAAGTTTTCCATATTAATGTTTACACATTGTTAGATCTAGGAGCTTCCTTGTCCTTTATTATTCCATATATAACAGTGGATTTCGGAGTCAATCCCAACATTTTAGCAGAGCCTTTCTCAGCCTCCATCTAAGTGGGTTAGTCTATCATAGCCCGGTGGATATATAGGAACTGTTTGATATGATATCTCAGGAAGTCAAGCTTCCAAATTTCTATAGTAATATTAGTATGTGTAGAAACTTAATGGGTCAGAATCATATCTAACCCGTATTTACCTCAGTTTAAAGTTTTATACTCCAGTCATCATGATACCTACACATACTTAACGTCTCAGCTCAATGAACACAGTTTATATGCATGCACTTTCCATAGAATCGTGTGAGTTTCCAGTTCTTAGTATGAAGAGTTCTAGTTCACTCAGTAGTACGAATCATGTTCCATGAACACGAAAACTCAAAACTCAGGTCATATAACTAATGACTTGTACACTCATGCGTTACAATGTGTTCAGTCCCAGTTTACGTCTGAATCGTAGTCTCTGTTACAATCTTTGTTATAGTGTCAGTCTCAGTCCAGAAATCAGATCAGAAACTCAGTTCAGTTTCAGGTTTGCTTGACCATACCATACAATTATCAGTTACTTAGTTAATAGTACTTTAGCACCTTATTTTACAGAATATTTCAGAACCATGTTATACGCTTGGTCTTGCATTCTCAAATAGTGCAGTTTTCATAACTTTATGCTCAGTTATCTCATGTTACTCAGTTAGTCCCTTCCTCATATGCATAATACTCTACAGTTTCAGTCCAATTATTCAGACTAAGTCAAGTTTAGTTTTGCAGACCCAGTATTCAGGTATTAGTGAGTTAATCAGATATGTTACTATGTTTATGCATTCATACACAGGGCCCATGTGAATACTTTTAGTAGACGTAGGTGAAGTGTCATAATGAGGTAGAGAGTGTAGTTGAAAGAGTCTCAGAGAACAGCTCTATTTGAGAATTAGTTTTCAGTATGATTTAGTCTGTAAAACCAATAATTAAGTGTAGCGGTCAGGCGAACAAGGTCGTATGGTTTGGTTTTCCATATTTCCATCTAGTCTCAATATCCAAACTCTCATGAATGTAACTGTTCTTAAAAAGACCAACTAGGTAGTTGTGTCTCCAACTCAGTTTATGTATCATGTCCCAGTTTCAGGCCATAGATAGTTAGTCATGATTTAGTTCATAGGTACCTTGTGTATCGCCTCAATTTTCCTCTGTATCTTAGCCAAGTCAGTATTCTTCAGGGGATATAATGTCCTAAAGGGGAGATGCACTATAAACCTGAGCTTTAATGACCTAAACCTCCCAGTTCTCTTCATGTAATAAATCAAGTATGGAGTAGTGGGTACTCATAAATTGACCCTCAAGTTCCAATCTCATTCGTAAGCCACGTATCCAAGGGGGCTCAATTCAGTTCAAGATATTCAGTTTATGCATCAGGTTCCAGTATCAGTTAAGTCCACATGTTCCCATTTATGCATACACCAAAAATAATCTTGGGTTCATCAGTATACTTCAGTTTAAATAATAGCTTTTTCTTAAGCTTATTCAGTCTCATGCTCAGATTTTCCATCACAA
>NW_025830503.1:0-1185 GCF_002878395.1 Capsicum annuum | reverse complement strand
TATTTTTAGTATAGTGGATAAGGAAACATGAAAGGAGAGAGTAGACAAAATAAGCATAATAATCTATTCCTCTGTCCAACAATACTTGTTCACTATACTGAGACTGAATGTTCAACAATACTTGTCCAGTTTAAAAAATTAATAGATAACTTATATTTGAATGATGATATAGTAAAATTATCGATATTATTTATTATTTCTTAATATCTTTATCAAATCAATACTGGACAAGTATTATTGGATGGAGGGAGTACTTCCTTTGTTTCATTTTACTCGATTTTTTTATTTCAATTTACATGTCTAATTTATAAAATCAAGAGATTTTCTTTCAATAACTTCTATCATTAAATGATTACATAATAAAATATTAATAGTCAAATTTAGATTTGTAAAGTATAATAATAATGTCGGTTTATTAAAATAAACTCCTAATGTATTTTTGTAAGAAATTGTCAAGTCAATATGACTAAGTAAAATTAAACGGAGGAAGTATATATACGTGTGAGTATCTATTAAATCCTCATTTTCAATCGATAAACATCTTTTTTTTATGCGGATTAATTGTGTTTCCACTAATCAACCAACTCGATCTTTCACCGCTTCCATTTATGAGTATTATTTAGCGGGGTATTTGCTGCTGTCTGGATCTACATTACATTAAATTAATTTAATATTTTAAAATTAAAATTTAGATCTTTAAGACCATACAAATATACCATAAGTTGTAATTCTTCTCATATTAATTAAAAAAATACATCTTAAAATATTTATTGAAATTTATATAATATAATTCTCAAAAAATAAAACATAAAAAATAATTTGAGACAAAAAGAGTATTACTTAATAAACTGTTTCCATAAATGACTTTGGGTTTTAATTAACTTAATTAAAATCCGTAGACTTAAAAATATAACAAAAAGTAACCAAACTATCTAAAATATGTACACACACAAAAGTGGCCTACATTTCTGGTTTGGCAATGGCACGATATTTAATTTAATTGTATAAATTCCATTATCCACACTGCATGTAGTGCAGTACAATTTTATCGTTGAGAATAAAAGAGAGTACAATTTCAGTTTGTTGTTGAAAGGACTGATACCCAACAACTTTATTAAGATATTTTGGTGAAATAAATGAAAAACAAAACCCAGAATTTAATAAAGCCAAAACAAACCTTTGGGT
>NW_025830502.1:0-2002 GCF_002878395.1 Capsicum annuum | reverse complement strand
AACATTTTCTAAAACAAATAGGAGTATATATGCATATATATATATATATATATATAAAGTTGATAAATATTTTTTAATGTAGTAAAAGGGTGATAATATTTAGAATAAATATAATTGTGATAGTGAGAGAAGAGCGTAAGATCAAAGTATTTATATCTTTCTGTTAATAATTTGGATGATCTTTTTTCTGTGAACTCAATAAATAATTTTTAAATTCATCAACTAACTTTTAAATTTTACTGTATATAATATAAAATTTTACGGTAATTAGATGAATAAAAGATTTTTTTATCAAACTGAGTCTTTTTATAAATGATCTTGGATTAAATTATTTAAAATCACAATTGCTAAAAAATTTTCAAATATGATTAAAATCACAATTGCTAAAAAATTTTCAAATATGATTAAGCAAATAAAATAATATTTTTAATACTTTCTACGCACACGTATATTAGTGAATGTAAACACGAGGGACTCAAAAGCTATTTCAGGAGTTGGTGACAATTTAGGATGTCACACAAAGCCTTGCCGAGTTGAGTAAATGACCCGCTTCTTGTTTTCCTAGGACTAGGATATGCGAGAAAAAGGGATAGCATTCTTGGGGCTTAGGGTTTATCCTGCTCCTTTGCGCTGGCAAAATAGCTAAAAATGAAAGCTTTACTCCCTTCTCCTTCTTCTTCTTCTCAGATTCCTCCATGGCTAATCATCCTCTTTTACAGACGCCATTCATGCACTTCTTCAACCTCATCTCCACCAATAATCCCTCAAACCGAGTCCCACCATGTTGAATTCACCAAGAATCATGTAGTCGATGTCCTCCTCAGTCACAGAAACGACCCTGATTCAGCTTATCGCTACTTCCAAACTGCTAGACAACAGCGCAGTTTTCTCCACACTAAATCTGACCCTTTCTTTGTTCTCCTTCACATATTAGTCACTTCTTCAATTCATCAACATAAAGCTCAGCGTTTACTTGATTATTACGCTTCTAGTGATTCCGGTCCTTCTGCTAACGTTGTTTTCAATGGCTTAGTCAATTGCGGTAAGGCTTTTGATTTCGACTTGAATCCTCGGGTTTTTAATTTCTTGATTAATAGTTGTGTGAAAGCTGGTAGATTGAATGATGCTATTGATTGTTTTAATGGGATATTGGAACACGGTATAATGCCGTGGGTACCGATAATGAATAAGCTTTTGAAGATATTGGTGAGGCAGGATATGATTGGAGTAGCGCGAGATTTGTATAATGATGTAGTGTCTAGAGGAATTGATTTTTATGATTGTGGCACGGTTCATATTTTGATGTCTGCTTGTGTAAGGGAAGGGAAAATGGAGGAGGCTGTGAAGCTTTTTGAGGAGGGTAAGATGAATGGGATTAAGCTTGATGCAGGATTGTATAGCTTATGTGTTTATGTTGCTTGTAAGGAGCAGAATATAAGATTGGGATTGGAGTTGTTGGAGGAGATCAAAGACAGTGGTTGGGTTCCTTCTGAGGGCACATATACAAACATAATTACAGCTTGTGTGAAACAAGGGAATATGGTTGAGGCATTAAGGCTTAAGGATGAAATGCTTAGTAATGGCCATCAGATGAACTTGGTGGTTGCAACAAGTTTGATGAAAGGGTATCATGTGCAGGGCAATTTATCGAGTGCTTGGGATTTGTTTGATAAACTGTCTGAGTATGGACTCACTCCGAACAAGGTGACATATGCAGTTATAATAGAAGGATGTTGTAAAAATGGGAATGTTCAGAAAGCAGTAGAAGTTTACAGGCAAATGAAACTTGCTGGTATTAAGCCTAATGTTTATGTTGAACATTCGTTAATAAAGGGATTTTTGAGTGTTAACTTGTTAGATGAAGCAATGAATGTGTTTGATGGGGCAATAAATTTGGGTACGGCCAATGTTTTCATTTACAATAGCATAATAGCCTGGTTTTGTAAGAAGGGTCTGATTGATAAAGCTCAAAACATCTGGGATAAGATGGTTGATAATGGAG
>NW_025830501.1:0-2371 GCF_002878395.1 Capsicum annuum | reverse complement strand
AAAAAAGAAGATACTCATATTATTTTCAACATCTCTATCTAAAAAAAACAAACAAATATAATAACTAAAGTATGAATTATTAAGATTAAGACCTTCATCAAATACTCTTGTCTTGCATCCTTAACAAATTTTAAACAACAGAAGATTCAAATCTACAAAAATCTAATTTAAAAAACTTTTTCTCCTCTAGCAAATCGCTATCTAAAAAATAAACAAAGACAATAATTAAAATCTGAATGATTAAGAAAACCTTCCTCAAGTACTTTGGTTACATAACTTACACATTAAAAAATCTTCAATTTCTTGTTATCATTTTTGCAACCTTAGTCTTCAAGCCTCCTTATTTACAACATCTATATGTCCATCATATGCTCTTATAACATAAACGGAAAGGGATAAATATACCCCTGAACTATGATAAATGATATATATACACTTTGACATACTTTGTGTACACATATACCCCCATCGTTAATGAAATAGTACATATATGCCCCTCACCGCCCCTCACACTAACGGTAAGGGCACATGTGTGTCCAAAGTATGATGAGTGTTTATATGTGTACCATTTATACTATTTCAAGGTGTATATTTGTTCTTTTTCTAATTTTAATTTTTTTTATCCTAAATAATTAACCCAAATCCACTATCCGATTCAATAAACCTATCGAACCCCATTACAAACCAATTCGATCCGTTCTTTTTTGTTCCAAACTCGACACTTCCTCTGTCTTTTCTCTTAAACGTGAACTCAAATCAAATTGCGGTGATTGATTGCTGCTGCTAGTTGGTATTTACTGGCTGGAGGGAGTGGATATTATCTTTTAGGTAGTTGGAGCTAGGATTGCGACGATGATTCGTTGGTGGGGTTTTTTCGGTTCGACGACGAAAATTTGTTGGAAGTTGAAATTTGGTGTTGTTTTTGGGTGTTATGCGTTAATGATTTTTTAGAAAAATTAATAGTAGTGGGTGTTACTGGTGTGTGTATATCGTTATAGGGTTGAAAAAATCATCTGTTAAATAGGCATCTCTTTGGTTTTAGTTAGGATAGGGTTAGATAGCGGGTTTACTGGGTAAGATAGTGGGTTTGGACTAGGTATTTAGGATAAAAATTTAAAATAAAAAAGAATAAATATACCCCTGAACTATGATAAATAGTACATATATATCCTCCGACATACTTTGTGTATATATATTTATGCTCCTACCATTAGTGTGAGGGCATATACGTACCATTTCAATAACGACAAGGATATATGTGTATTTAGAGTATGACAGAGGTATATACGTACCATTTACCAAAGTTAGGAGGTATATTTGTCCTTTTCCGTGATATAAATAAAGAAATATCTTAATTAGTTAGAAGCTCAAACTTTTAGGAAAAGAATATAATCAAATTTGAGTTACGATTAATTGAACATTGAATAACAAAAAAAAATAGCTCTTTCATTTTTCTCCTTTCTAGAACAAAATGTAAAAAATCAGTCTACTTAAGTCATAAATCTAACCTCAGATTCTTCCATCCAATTTTCTCCTTTCTAAACCTAACCTTTAAGATTCAAATCTACAAAACACTAATTCAAAAACTTTTTCTTATCCATTCAAAAAAATAAATAAATATAAAAATTAAAATATGAATGATTAAGATTAAGACCTTCATCAGATACTCTGTCGACAAATCTTAACAAATTTTTTTAAAAAAAAGATCTAGATCTACAAAAAGTATAGTTCAAAAAAATTTTCTCCTCTAGAAAATCTCTATCCAAAAAATAAATAAATATAATAATTAAAATCTGAACAATTAATATTAAAACCTTCATCAAATACTTTGGACATAGACCTTAACATTAAAAATAAAATCTTCAACTCCTTGTTATCCTTTCTGCAACTTTAGTCTCCAAGCTCCCTTCTGCTCCAACAACTTCTTCATGACCATCATACACTTTTTTTACGTGAATAAAGAAATATGTTCATTAGTTAGAAGTTCAAACTTTTAGGAAAAAAAATATAATCAAAACCGAGTTTCTATTAAACGTAGAAAGAAAAAAAAACAATCTATCTAAAAGATAACATCATAAAGCTATCCTCAACTGTTCTTTTGTTTTTCTCCTTTCTAAAGCTATGTTTTTGTAAAGTTGTAGAAATTCCTTGTCAATTCTACAATCAATATGTACACATCCCTAAATATGATATAGAACTTCGTGTTAAAAACTGTAATGCACTACAAAATTAATATTATTGAACTTAATGGATTTACATTATAAAGTTGAAGTACAAATCTATTTGAAAGACATCAATAGAAATTGTCTATAAAGTTGATAATGATTATTGTAAATTTCAAGAACGTAACATACAAAGATTTTAGAAAACT
>NW_025830500.1:0-1148 GCF_002878395.1 Capsicum annuum | reverse complement strand
AATAACAACTTCAACTCGAGTTCAAGTATGAACAAGAACACAACGAAGTTGAACAAATACCCTCAACACAAGATCAAATTGATCTTTACAAGAGGTGTATTTTATATTTCAGAAATATAGATGAAACAGAAATTGTTAAGGCCAAGTCGTCCGAATTCACAGACTTTCCTTAAGGAATAATTCCCCTCACTGTACCCGAGGTTATGGAATCTTCCTCCTAGGATAAAATGGTCTTCAATCCGACTATAGCGGTACCTCAAATAGGCGAATGCTTCGAACACACTCACGATTTGAATGATCACACTTAGAATATTTTTAAGAAGAAGAAGAAGAAGAAGAAGCTTGTAATTCTGAAATTTTTTTCTGTGTCCTAAACCTGTGGATGAAATCAGGTTTATATAGGCTCAAGATGCCTCTTTGAAAATGTGGCAATGGCTCAATCTTAAAGGTGTGTCTATTCTGAAAAATTACATGGCTGCAGTATTTCATTAGTGCTGAACCAGTGTGCAGTCTTTTACTGCAACAGTGCACCTTTTCACGAAACAATGGCACCATTTCGATGGAGTATTGCAGCAATTCATAAAGCAGTGTACCAGTTCACTTGAACCAACATCTGTATGCATGTATGGAGTCGAAAACATTGTACAGAAAAATTCTACTGCATTTCCCTTGGCATTCTTCGAAATTCAAATAAAATGTCTAAAAAATAGATCTCATCCATTATTTGACAAGTCCAAATCCGAATCCGAAACCGAGTGAGCGACGACGACGGCGCGAGGCATCTCTTATTTCTTGCCTCACTTGCCATGTGGATTAAGTATTCATCATTATAAATACTCCAAAGTTCCATTCTCTCACCAATGTGGGAGAATTAGTGAACTTTCCAATTTGAGAGTACACCTTTTAAATTAGTGTCTCCTTCTTCCACCATTTTTTCCTCTCCATTTTTCCATTCACACCTTTTCATTACTATGAACCCAACAACATGTTTATACATATTTATACAATCTTGATACATCACACATGTACTACATAACTACTTATATCATGTTGATACATTACGTATATAAGTTGGAGAAGTTATATATGAATTTTCATTGATGATTAATAAAATTATTAGTTACCAAAAAAATAAAAAATTAGTCATT
>NW_025830499.1:0-1623 GCF_002878395.1 Capsicum annuum | reverse complement strand
TTGATCTTACCAATTCCCCAACAACTTTCATGGAATTGATGAACCACATGTTTAAGTAGTACTTGGACATGTTCGTCATAGTCTTCATAGATGACATTCTTGTTTACCCCACAGTGAAAATGATCATGCAGACCATCTTAGAATAGTATTACAGACTCTCAAAGCCCATCAGTTGTTCGCCAAATTCAGTAACTGTGAATTTTGGCTAAGATCAGTAGCTTTTCTTGGTCATATAATTTTTGGTGATGGCATTAGAGTTGATCCGTAAAAGACCGAAGTAGTGAGAAACTGGCCTAGACCTATATCTCCATTAGACATCAAGAGTTTCTTGGGTTTGACTGGCTATTATCGATGGTTTGTTGAAGAAATTTCATCTATTACATCTCCCATATCCAGATTGACTCAGAAGAAAATCAAGTTCCATAGGTCAGATTCTTTTGAGAAGAGTTTTCAGGAGTTGAAGACTCGACTCACTACAGCCCTAATTTTGCCTTTGCCTGATGGTTCAGATAGGTTTGTTGTGTATTGTGATGCTTTCAGAGTTGGTTTGGGGTGTGTTTTGATGCAGAAGGGTAAGGTTGTATCCTATGCCTCTAGAAAGCTTAAGCCCTATGAAAAGAATTACCCCACCCATGATCTTGAGTTAGTAGATGATATGTTTGCCTTAAAGATTTGGCGGCACTATTTGTATAGGGTGCATGTTGATGTGTTCGCAGACGACAAAAGCTTGCAGTATGTGTTTTCTTAAAAAGACTTGAACTTGCGTTAGAGAAGGTGGTTATAGTTATTAAAAGACTATGACATGAGTGTTTTTTATCCTCCAGGTACGGCTAATGTAGTGGTAGATGCCCTCAGTAGGTTGTCTATGGGTAGTGTTGCTCACGTTGAGGATGGTAAGAAGAAGTTAGTTCAGGAAGTTTATCAACTTGCCAGACTAGGTGTCCGGTTGGTTGATTCAGCTGAGGGTAGTTTTTGGGTGTAGAATAGTTTGAAATCACCATTGGTTTCCAAATTAAAAGAAAAGCAAGACAGAGATCCCAGTTTAGTTAAGCTGAAAGAGTCAGTCAAAGATAAGAAGGTAGAGGTTTTCTCCCAAAGGGGGAGATGGTGTGTTGTGTTGCCAGGGTAGGTTATGTGTCCCATGTGTGGATGGCGTGAGTTAAAAGATTCTTGCAGAAGCATGTTGCGCGTTACACGATTCATCACAAAGATGTACCGTGACTTGCGGGAAGTCTATTGGTGGAGTAAGAAAAAGAGAGACATTGCAGAGTTTGTGGCAAAGTGCTCCACGTGTCAGCAGGTTAAGATTGAGCATCAGAAGACTAGTGGTTCCATGCAGGAGTTCAGTATTCCTACATGGAAGTGAGAATAAGTGAACATGGGCTTCGTGACGGGTTTGCTCGTACTCGTCGTCAGCACAATTCGATTTGGGTCATTGTAGATAGGATGACCAAGTCAGCCTACTTCTTGCCAGTTCATACCTCATATTCAGTTATGCCAAGCTCTATGTTTGAGAGTTGGTTAGATTACATGGTGTCCCTTTGTCCATTATTTTAGATAAAGGTACGCAGTTTACCTCTCTTTTTTGGAAAGCCTTCCAAAAGGGTCTTGGTACTCAAGTTT
>NW_025830498.1:0-1083 GCF_002878395.1 Capsicum annuum | reverse complement strand
ACAATTTCTCTCCATCATTTTCTTAATATAAGATATGTTACTCCTCCTTCATTGTAAGTTCTAACTATAGGCATGTTCTATGAATTTTTTTCATGGCGTAATTATTGTATGGGTTTGGGGTTTCAATTATATGTTGGGGCTTTTTGTTATAAATACTTGGTTATGGTTTTCTCATGTTTTTAGTATGGATTTACATATTTAATGGTTGTTTGGATATTTGGTTGCATGGGAATGGTTATGTGGTACTTGGTTTTGGTTTTGAAATCACTATGTCCCTAATGTTTTTGATAAAGTGCCTATGAGAATGCTTTTAAAATATTATTAGACTTTTAATGGAACTATTGCATGGTATAACTTGGTAATATAACCCTAAATGGTATAAATGGTTTGGAATGGTTAAATGGTAAGGTCTTTGTGGTTATGGTTGGTCTAATCAAAAACCTTATGGGGTATAAGGGAATCCCCCAAGCAAACATAATAATGATCACTTATTGGGTACATGGCATTCCTCTAAGTAAACTTAATAATATAAACTATGGGGTACATGGGAAATCTTTAAGGTTGTCTAAGGACATTACTTGCAAGTTATTATCTGTATGACAACACCACTACTTATAGCCTTTGTTAATAATAAATGGAATAGTGGTTTTATTGTGTGGTGATGATTTTAATTGGGCAATAATGGTGGGGTGTGATTGCTTAACATGAAGGTGTGAGTACAATGGATGGACACTGGAATCTCATGTTTGCTTACATGAGGATTGATCATGGAGACCATGTAGGATACTTATCGGGCACATAGGAATCCCCTAAGTACACCTGTACATATGTATCATGGAGAGTAAAGTGTACTTGGGAATCCCCTACTTCTATGGTACCTTTGGTTTATGTGGCTAAATGCATCGGGCCTTATTCAAAGAGTTACATCGAACCCATATGGCTTATGGGTGGTTTTAGGATAGTTAAGATACACATACCCAAGTTAATGGTTTTAAAGAAATGCTTAATTTGGTTTTTTTTCCCAATATGGTTATGCATATATATATATGGTTGTGAATGCATATGGTTTATTTACTTGGTTTT
>NW_025830497.1:0-1230 GCF_002878395.1 Capsicum annuum | reverse complement strand
GACACTATTCCCCATTTTCATTTTCATATGATTCTTGACCATGTTTTCGTTATATTGTGTTTTTTCCGCATTACTTTGATCATATGAATTAGGTGCATGATTACCAGATAGATGGGGGTGTTTCGGGCCTCCATGGTTTGAAATGCTCATCATGGCCAGGCCCTGGTTTGGTTCATGACAAACTTGGTGTCAAAGCACGGTTCATGGTCCCAGGGTTTCGACAAAATCGCATCAGGTAGAGTCTTGTTTATGGGTGTGTAGCACGCCACTCTTATAAGCAGGAGCTACTAGGCATTTAGAAATGTCTCTCTTTATACATGTTCTACTTCGTGCAATATAGTCAAAATGTTCCTCTTTCATACCCAAATTTGTGCTATGGTGTCGCCCATACGAAAGTAACAGTCATCCCAATTCTTTCGTTACTCGGACATTCTCAGACATGTCTCATCATTGGCCCAATTCAAGTACAGAAGTTTAGAGTCTAAATAGTATGGTTCATTCTAATCTAATCATATAAGATTTTTATAGGGACTTGAGAAGAGTCTGTTAGTGCTTCAGAGTGTGTTGGTTCCTGCAGTATTAAGTGTCTTCAGTTCTTTTCAGAACTTATGTTGCCAGTGTCACGCTTTAGAGGTAATAAGGTGTAGCAGAATGTTGGAACTGTATTTCCACCCGAATAGTAGCATAAGTTAAAGTGTTGTTTTCATGACCTATTGGAAGTGATATTAGACCAAGAAGTTGGTGATGTAAAGTCACAAAGTTAGAAGTCAGAGTGAGGGTGACTTTGTGTAAATGAATATTTCAGTTGAATAACCGATGTTTGAGGATGATTTACCCCTTTATAGTGATAAACTAATATGGTAGCTAGCAGCTTGTGTGGTCGGTATGGTAGTCCATGGAGGAAGTGTTTTACTCAGATTTTTATTTATACAGAATAATATGTATATTCTTAGACCATTAAATATTATGTGTCAATTTTCTATCCCCTGTAATATGTAATCTTGTTATCATGGTGTTTTTGAAAAAAAAAAATTTAAGTCTAGTGAAGCCGTGTGGGGCTTTTTCGATTCACTAGCATTGTTGCCTTGCCATCCATCTCATTTTCTTGTTCAAAATACAAAACCAAAGTCTAGTGAAGCTGTGTGAGGCCTATTTCGATTCACTAGCAACTTGTTGTTCTTACGTTGGTTTAATATATGTATAGCTGAATTTGTTTGCATGAGATTGAGT
>NW_025830496.1:0-2765 GCF_002878395.1 Capsicum annuum | reverse complement strand
GTTGATCAGTTTGCTCGACACTATCACCATCTTCTTGTTCCTTCTCAATCGGAATGTGTTCAGGGTGAAGAACTCTACACCCCTCTTCGTCATGTCCCTGAAAACAACAATGTTTGCAATACTTTGGCATAAAATCATATTTAATTTTTATCCACTTGGCCCTTATTTCTCC
The DNA here is from genome assembly GCF_002878395.1 of Capsicum annuum. NCBI lineage: Eukaryota > Viridiplantae > Streptophyta > Magnoliopsida > Solanales > Solanaceae > Capsicum > Capsicum annuum. The sequence continues at coordinate 2,593 of NW_025830496.1, read as the reverse complement.
AGTAGAAGGATTAATACATTGGATTTAGACTCTCTTTGGGTGATCTGCCAGCAAATCAACTTCCATCTTTACACGTGCACAACTTGGCCGTGTTTTATTTTTTGTAGCTAAATCAACTTGGAGTGGCTTCCCTACAGCAGAAGCTAAAGAAAAAAGTGCCTCCTTCACAAAATAATGAGGTGGTAAAGTAGGAAAAGAAACCCATGCCATTGCAACTGACGTCTCTTCCATCGGGTTAACCCAACGGTCCCACTTTAGCGGCCTCATCTGATCATACATATGCTTATCCTTGATGTAGTATGCTGGTTTAGATAGCAAGTGAATATAATCTTCAAGTTGCGTACATCTGATTAGCACATGACGATTGCAAAGAAAACCAATATTGCAGTCTACGTTTATTTCACATTGGCTTGGAATCAACTTCCGTAAATCAAGAATTTCTGGCCAGCTATAAGAAAATTTTCCAACAATTGCATATTGGAGATTTTCATGAATTATCATGCGCTGCACTTCATCCAAACTCCACTGCACTGTGGGTTCTCCATGAAGGAAAATAATAGGTTTTATAGGGATTGTGGGAATGGACTGTTTTGGTGGATTTTGTGTGGTCGGTTGTAGAATTTGTGGGTAAATTAGGGAGGGGGTGGACTGGAAACCCTCAGAAGGAGGCTGTCCAGTGGACTGAGCAGCCATGAAAGGGTTTAGGGTTTAGGGTTTTTTTTTTTTTAGCAAAATCTGCTAAGAAAGGTGCCTAGGTTCTTTTTATAAATTTTTTAAAGATCAAAAAGTCATTACAAATGTAGCCAAAGCTTTAAAATAAAATCAAAACCTAAGCTAATGACCAAAATAAGACTTATAGAATGTCTTAATCTGGTGCTACAGTAAGTGTGAATAAAATATGATAAACATGCTAAAGATGTACTAAAAATTGTAAAACTAATATTTGAAAGATGTAGTATCCATGAACTGAATTTCCAGTTTGCCTTTGCTAACTTGAAATCTCCTTTACAGTGTTGTTTTAAAGAGCATTGATGATTGTTCGTTGCTTCAAACGGTTGCTGCTGCATCTCCCACATTAGAATCACAACTTCTATCATCATATTCCGGTCTTCAAGGTTGTTCAAAATGCAAGCAAAACCACTTGGACGCTGACATATATATTTGCCGAAAAATGATTCAAGTATAAAGCAAGTTAGTCGACAAAAATGTATCCTGAGTCTGGAACTCTTGGTGCACAAATTAGTTGACAGATCGCGTCTTGTATCATCTGAATGAGTGTTGAGCAGCTCCATTTGCAAAATAAAAAATCTCAAGTACCAATTTATCGATTTAGTTTGTATCAAATCATCACCTCGTGAAATAGGCTCAATGAAACAGTAAACTTTATCGAAATTGGAACACGAGCAGGCCATATCCTTTCCTTCAAATGTAGGATCAATGAAGTAGTAGCAATCATTGGACAATTATTTGTCCAAACCACTTCCCGTATGAGTAATATCACCGGAAAATAAGATGAATTTGCTGAACCTGGACATGAATTCCGATTTTAAAGTCTCAACCCATGGTTGGCCGCTTTTGCATTTCCATCCTATGCTAGTTCCATTTATTAATATTCTCTCAATAGAATGAGCAACAAGTGCTAATACCACACATTGAGAAAAAGTTAAAAAATAGAATTGGCATAAAATGTTGTAACCTGCAAAAAAGAAAACAATGTTAGAAATAAAACTTATCTCCATGCTCTCCTCCCAATGGACTTGAACATGGCGATACATTATTTTATAAATCATCCTCTTCTTGCAACACCATTTCTCAGCAAGGCATATCACGATGTGCCACAAACTTCTACGAACTATCTTGCAAACTAAATCCCTGGCAGCAGCCTCAAATCTACATAAACGAGCACAAATCGAACAATACGTTATCAATTTTCCTCGTCTACATAGTAGCATGATGCAAAATCCACCGGCAGAAGCCTCAATTCTGCAACCTGGCAGCATGTTTAATTGAGCTAAAGGAGTACTAATTGAGCAACAAGTTATCAATTTTCCTCGTCTACATAGTAGCATGATGCAAAAATGAGTTCCATCAATCTTGAGCTCCATTGTTGGGTTATAACAGTGAAACAACCCCATAAAACAATCACCATTTCCCAGAATAGTAAGGTCACCAGAAAAAGAATGAATTCGCATTTCCATGCTATGCTAATTCCATTTATTAATATTTTCTCGATGGAATGAGCAACGAATGCTAATACCACACATTGAGAAATAATTAAAATATAAAATCTGCATACCATATTGTAACCCGCAAGAAAGAAACTGATATTAGAAATAAATTTCATCTGCATGTTCTCCTCCCAATGGACTTGAACATGGCGATACATTACTTTCTCCATCATCCTCCTCTTGCAACACCATTTCTCCGCAAGGCATATCGAGACACACTCTAAACTTCTACGCACTATCTCGGTAAATAAAACCCTGGTAGAAGTGTCTATTCCGCAATCTGGCATCTAGTTAACTTGAGCTAAACGAGTACAAATCGACCACCGAGGTATCAATTTTCCTCGTCTAGATAGTAGTACGATGTA
>NW_025830495.1:0-3244 GCF_002878395.1 Capsicum annuum | reverse complement strand
GCTTGTTACTAAGTTTGATTCTCGTAATAAAGGAAACATAGACATAAGAGCCATACTAATGTGGAAAGTTGTCTGAAATAATTGAGAATGAATCTAAAGTAATGTCTGAAGATCAATAGCTTAAGACTGAATAATATTATCTAGTAGTCTAACAAGCCTCTACTACAAATAAATAGAGAGTCACTAGGAGAAACCCCAGCTAACTCGAACTATCTGAAGATAAATACTGAATCATGTAAAACTAATTAGCTGCAAAATCTTAATGAATAAGTCCCCAAATAATGAGGATTCACCAACTATAAGATGTAGATGGAGATGCTTGAACTACTCACGCTGCTGGTACGAAGCACCTGAACTTACATTATGAGATAATGTACCACATAGATGTATATGTTGATCAGTACTTTGAGGATATACTGAGTATATGGGGGTGAAGTGCATAAGTAAAACATCATCTCATCATCATAATTTATAAAACAATGCATTCTAAATATAAGTGACTCACATAAGATGGAATACCTAAAATACTAAAATCTTAAATCATGAATAACAAATCATACTTATAAATCTACTGAGTCATAACATTTACTTCTAAAAGTTGCACTTAATGTTCTGTCCGTAAATCATGATGTCTAAGTTTCAAAAGGACTCACGTCTATATCTAAATCTAAAAGCTAAAATCTGTAGCAAATATCTTTCTATAAAGCATAATCTGAATGAATTCGTGAGTCTTAGCACTTAGTTTTTCAAAAAGCTTTTCTGTAAATCTTTTACTTTAACTAGAAAGGAGGTTCTCTTAAAGGACATAAGCCATGTGATCTTACATGGACTCCAATGTCTCGTCCTCCTAGGTAGGAAACCTGGGAGAGGTGTCATACTCTTGCTAGGGAATATAACCTACTATGCTTGTGATAAATCAAAAGCTAAATCATCATCCATATTGGAATGGGAATAATCTGATAATTTGTACATAAGTTGGCTACGTAGTTATATGGAAGATAGGGCACGCTAATCTCACACTTCCCACTCGATGCTAAGTTCTACTCCCTTTAAATCTGCATACTCATTCAATTGGAAATCCACTTTAAAAACTAGCATAAGGGTTTTTCTGAAACCAATTATGCATTTATCTAATTAAATCTATAAATAAAACTGATTTGAACTCTGTAATAAATCTTTAAAGTGGATTCAACAACTAAACTAAGTATCAAAAGATCAAAGCTTTGCTAAAAGTCTGTAAATAATCTGATCATAGGATGCTTAAAGCATCATCTTTCTTGAAATATCAACATATAAACTTGGGTTTAATAACCCATGCTTCAAACTCATGCTAAAATATCATAATAATCATGCTTGATAATGAAATCAATGATATGTAAATCAAATCAGGAATTTACTGTAATAGGCATAAAAATATGGAAATAGACATGCAGTTTAACTTCATAAACACTTGAAATCTCATAATCTTGCAATTAGCAATAACAGGTATAAACACTAATTCAAATCTCATGAGTATTCATTCAAAATCATACGAATTTGTAAGTAAAAGTTGATTTTGGGCACAAGGATGGACGGAGACCCTTGTTCATAAACCCCACATACCTTGATAGATTATTAGATGCAGAAACCTTGAATTTGGGATTCCTATTTGAGTTCTTGGAGATGAGTTCTTAAATATCTTGTCTTGGGAATTCTCAATTTCAAGCTTTCTTGGAGAAGAAGCTTTGGAGCTCTAGGGTTTTGCTTTGAGAGAGAATGAATGAAATTGGGCATAAAGTGCCTTGAATATGTTTAATTCCTGTTTTGGAAGAATTAGGGCCTTGGGGATTGACCAAAATACCCTTTTTAATATTTAAACGAAACTGGAAAAGCAACATTTTCCAAACTGGTAAGCCACCATGATGCACCACTATAGTGGTGGCTCACTGGAAAAAGGATGAGCGAGAACTGGACATTCTTCGTGATGCACCACCATCATGGTGCCCCTTTGGAATGTTATTTTGGCAACTATCGCGACACGCCACTATCGCGTTGGGCTACTAGAAATTGATAAATGGGAAATTGGACCTCTCTACGATGTGTCAATATCATGGAGGTCCACAAAAAAATCACAATTATGAAATTGTCCTTCACTGTAATGTAGTGACTTCCTAGTTGGCACACTGCTTTGCTAAAAATTCCCTAACTTTCACCAAGTATCAGAATTGGGTGAATTTGGTACCGATGGAAAGCTTATTCAATTTCCCAAACAATGGAAGGTCTAAATCTAGAAAATTCTATATGAAATAAAAGATATTCATTTTTTAAGCTCACCCTTAACATTTTAGGAACAAATTTAAGCTAGAAAAAATATAGGGTATTACAATATCTCCCCCTTGGGAACATTCATCCTTGAATGTAGCTAGTTAAGCTGAAATACTAAGGAATCTAAGGCTATAAGCTGTCATGCACAACTGATATAAACTGTATGACTGGATCTCAAATATAATGAGCTACTGAATTAATCTATGAGTGCTTGAATTTTTATTAAAATAGCTATATGGCTGAATCTGAAACTGGAAGAGAACTGAAAGAAGGAAAACTATTACCTTCGATTTAATATGTGTTCGTGGAGAAGAGATGAGGATACTTGGTATGCATGTCTACTTCTGCTTCCCAAGTAGCTCCCACAACGGACTAATTTTGCCATAGAACTTTGACCAAGGGAACTTTTTTATTCCTTAGTCTCTGGATCGGATGATCAAGAATCTCTATTGGGACTTCTTCGTAAGAAAGGGTATTTTGAATACTTGTACTTTCTAGAGGAATGATAATGGTTGAATCATCTATGCACTTCTTCAACAAGGACATATGGAATACTGGATGAACTAAGGATAAATTTGTGGGTAGCTCAAGCTCATATGCTACCTTCCCAACATAACTCAAAATATGAAAGGGACCTACATAACGCGGACTAAGCTTCCCTTTTTTGCAAAATCTCTTCACCTCCTTCATGGGTGAAACTTTTAAATACACAAATCATCAACCTCAACTTGAGATCTTTTCTTCTCATGTCTACATAAGATTTATGATGACTTTGGGATACTTTCAATCTATCTAATCAACTGAACTTTTTCCATGGCCTTAAACACCATGTCTGGCCCAATCAAAGTAGCTTCACCCACTTTGAACCAATCAACTGACGATCTATATCTCCGCCCATAAAGAGCCTTAAATGGATCCATCTAAATACTGGCATAATAAC
>NW_025830494.1:0-3655 GCF_002878395.1 Capsicum annuum | reverse complement strand
TGGCCTGAGTTTTACTTTAAGTGTTATGCTACTGCTAAAATTGCTGAGTGTGAGCCTGATTACTGCCCATAAGTAATTGGCTAACTCTTCTAGTGGTGATTGTAGGCATTGACATAATTCTGATTACCCTTTTATGCATTGACCACAAAATTAATCAACTTGGGATTTAGGACACATAGATCTGCAGAGTGACCACTATTTCGACAAATCTCACACCATATATGTGTCTGCTGAACCGTATTTACTTGGGCTTGAGGTTGATTGACCCGACACGACCCAGCTTGGACCTTGTCGTAATGGGCTTCCCAAGTCCAACGTGGATCGAGGACCACCCCCGATACCCAACCTACCATCCAAATGCATACCTTGTGTCGGATGAATTTCAAACATATAATAAGATAGCGTGTAAAAATAACCTAAGACTATGGGATAGGTCTATAACCGTGACCAACCCAAACAAGTCCAACCATCTATTACCAGTCAACAACCATAACTAAACCAAGTTCTTGTCCATAACATAATATAAAAGGATGGAACAATCATAAATCCAGTTCAACGGTATCAGCCCCAATACTAAGGCTGACACCAATTTTGAGCACGCCTATTTCAACCCACAGTACTCACATAAGCCTCTAACTAAAAGAAAAATAATATCCGTTTGGGATATGTCCCCAACCATAGCCAAAACCAATATCCATAAAATAAATCAAGTATGTAAAGACATTTATGATATGAAATAGAGCCTTTCGAAATATAGAAGATCACCACTTCAATCCAGCAGTTGATCCCAAATCTGATCACTAAGTAGAAGGAGTAGAATAGCCGGTTCCTGCATCGTGTGGGAATACAGCCTCCCAAAGACGGGTTAGCGGGTGAACGCTAGCATGAACTCAGGATAAGGATAAAATAATGACATCCAGTAAACCCAAGTAAACCAACCATATGTATACAAACCATACATGTTTATATATAACTATGTCGGACAAAGAAGCTGAATTTAGCATGCCTTTAAAATCATTAACCTGGGTATGTGAAGCTTCATCATCATAGAACCGCCCACAGGTTATATGAGTCCAGTGTAACCCCCTGAATGGGCTTTGATGCATGTAGCCGCACGAACTGGAGATACCATAAGAGTAAGGGATTCTCAAGTACCCTTCGCTCTCCATGATACATATGTACAGTGTACTTAGAGGATTCCCATGTACCTTATAGTATTATATATGATCGCTATGACCAGCCCTTATATCGGCAAACACGAGTTTCTAGTATCCGTCAATTGGACTCGCACCTTCACGATTAGCCATCACACTCTACCATTATATCCCAATTAAAACCATTTCCAATCAACCAAACCATTATTTCATTATTATTAACCAAAGCTATGAGTAGTGCTATCATCATACCGACTATAACTTGCAAGTAATGTCCTAAGCCAACCTTTTTATGTAAAGGGATTCCCATATACCCATAGATTACATTATCAAGTTAACTTGGGGGAGTCCCGAATACCCCCACAAGTGTTCCATTATTAAGTTTGCTTAGGGGAATCCCATGTACTCCACAAGATGTTCATTAACATGTTAGGGGATTCCCTTGTACCTCAAATAGAAGTTTAATTAACCATAACTATGACCACCAAACCTTATCGTTTAACCACTCTAAACCATTTAAACTATTTATGTCATTTAGGGTTCCATTACCAAACCATACCATGTAATAGTTTCATTAAAAGTTCCATAATATAGTAAAAGCATTATCAAAGGCATTTTATCAAACATGTTAGGGGCATAGTGTTCCTAAAACCAATTTCAATTACCAATTAACCATTTCCACGCAACCAACTTTCCAAACCACCATTAAAGCACGTGAAACATAATTAAAACATGAAAAAACCATAACCAAATATTTAATACCAAAACCCCAACACAAATACTGTAAGACCCCGTAAGATTTATCATTGTCTCAGCCCTTTAAAGCATGCCAAAAAAGGTTTCATACTTAGAAAAATTGGGCTAAGTGTTGGGACTTAGTCATTTTTGTTAGACCATCAAATTTTTAGGAGTTATTTGATGAACTTCCCGACCTCTGATAGTTGATTTCTTTATTGATTCATAATGGGGAAAGTTCATAGTACATCTCAGGTGAGTTTCAAAATTTTTGGACCCCGTTTAGACCATATTTGGAGTCCTAAAGTAGTGGAGCAACGCGATCTTGGCGCGCCGTGTCGCCCATCGCGTTGGTTAATATTTTCTCCAGTTACCAGTGCCAAATTCTAGTGAGTCGATGCTAACTTGGCATGACACGTTGGGTATCACGTCAATATTATCGATGCGGCACATCGACCTGCACATCGCTGGGCGTATTTTATTTTCAATCTTTAAAAATCCGTGTCCAATGGGATAATTAAGCTATTTTCCTCCACCTTTATTCATTGATAACACGATATTAAGCCCCCAAAACACCAAAGTATAGTCATTCCACTCAATTTCCTCAAGAACAAAAGCGTAGGATTTCAATCAATCATTCAAGAAAAATCAAGATTCCACCATTTGTTTTCCAAATTGATTCAAGATTTGAGATCCTTAGACTAAAAGCATCAAGAATCTCCATTTGAAAGTACAAATAGCATCTCAAAATCCAGTGTTCATCCAAAGTTCATCATCTAAGGTATGTGGGGTTTGAATAAGAATAATTTTTTCATTCTTGTGCCCAAAGATTTGATTTTATTAAGTAACTACATAAATTGCAAGTAGGGTTTATGACCAAATTACTTTGTTTTGACATCATGAATTTATAAGTTAATTGCATCTTAAATTTTATGTTTCTTTCATCTATTTATGTTGGAATTGAGAATTTATGCTATAGATTGCATATCACTACAATGAATTAATATTTTCAAGTGTTTCCAAGGTTAATGTCAAGAATCTAGCTTTATTATGAAATTGTGATCCTTTGAGTATATATATATATATGCTTAAACCCAAGTATTAATTGTGATTTTTCATGAATAATATGCTATTAGCACGCTTTAAAAACCAAGTAACCTGTTTTAAATGAAAGACTGATCTTTGATCTTAAGTGAAGATAGGAATCCACATTATTTATGATTAAAGCAAAGAGAAGAATAGTTTAGGTTTCACTATATATATCCGTGTATTTTTTTAAGGTGGATTTCCTAAAAGTTTCGAGCCTAAGTATGGGAGTAATATTTAGCACTGAGTTAGGTATGATTCCAAGGTCTCATGCCCCAGAACTAAGAGCCACCGTAGGTCTATGACTTACCCCTAGTGGGCTAAGACAAGTGATCACTTAAGTTAAGGTTCTATTTCGATGGAAAAGGCAGAATAACTCTCTCCAACGTGGGTAAAATATTGGACTCCATGTCAGCTCACATAGTTTATATCGGTTCGAAGAAACTCCCAATCTCAAAAGACCCACAGTCTCCTAAAGATCTAAAATCCCCAAGTTTCAGAAGAAGTTCCCTATTCTCCCTAAGATTAAAGTATTTGTTTTGAAAGTTATTGTTTTAAGACTCTTTTTTGTGTCTACGAGCTTTAAGAAACAAGCAGAGCATACAAATTTAAGAACTAAGTGAAATGACTCACAAGATTTATACTACCTATTTTATCATTCTTAATTTACAAGAATTAGA
>NW_025830493.1:0-2502 GCF_002878395.1 Capsicum annuum | reverse complement strand
ATTTCACAATGACAGCATGGAAACCATTTAAACATAAGAGGATGACATGCATGTCACATTTAGTTCAGGTTTGAGCTATAAGGCATAATTTCTATTCTTTCAAGCGTTTTAACAAACACCTTGCATGCACAAATTAGAGCATAGGTGAAATCACCAAATTACACATCATAAGAAACTAAATTCATGGATTTTATCTTGTATGTTAACATAATATTATGAAAAATACATAAAGATTCCAACTTTGAAATCAATCAACATTAACAACATGGTTACAAATAACCCACAACATAAATACCATGATTTATAGATAAAACAAGGTTCTTAAGCTTCATGGATGAAAGAAATCCATGAATCAACATTAAACATACCATGGTTTGTAAATACATGAAGATTGACGGAGGGAATTCTTGATTTTGAATCTTCTATGAAAAGCCCTAGGTGGTTCTTGAGAGGTTTTTGAGAGAAGAGAGTATATTTTGGTGTAAATGAGGCTTAATCTCGTGTTTTTGACTTATATAGGGGTGGGAAAAATGACCACTTGGCCCTCAAATACGTTGATCTGAATGCTGAAAATTTCGGCAGCATGCGATGGAGCGTGCGTCGCATGCTTTAGTCCACCGCACTGGAGCATGTGTCGCATTCTCTATCATATGTTAGGACCAGTGAGATGAATATGCGACGCATTCTAATCGTATGGTGCTACTGTTTTTAAATTCAAACATGCCCTAAACAGATTCCAAAAATTCCAAAACTCACCCGAGATGTACTATGACTTTGCCCCATCGCAACGCAACATGAAAATAAAAAAATGGAGGTCGGGAAGGTCGTCTAATAAATTCGCGAAGTTTGGAGGCTTAAAATAAGACTAATTATTAAACACTTAGCAAAATATTCTAAGTGTTAGATCTTGTAAAGCTTAAGGAGCTGAATTTTAGACTTATAATTTTACGGGGTCTTACAAGTACTAACTATAGGTACCCGGGTCATGACTCCTAACTATCACAACTCAGTACGACTTAATAAATAAAGCAAAGAACATAATAAATCTAACTGAACTCCCTGAAGTAGGAGGACTCATCATCTTGCTGGCTGGAATCTGCAACTGTCTTAGTCTGAATGTGCATACTAAAACTTGTACCTACATTATAAGACAATGTAGCACATAGACATATATGTGTATCAGTACTTTAAGAATGTACTAAGCATATGGGGTGCAATGCATAAGTAAAAGCATATCTTATAATCAGCATTTATAAAATAATGCATGCTAACTGTAAATGACTCATAAAAGTTTGAGTAATCTGAAATCTAGAACTCATAAATCACGAATAGTAAAGCATGTAGTAGAAATCTCGTGAGTCATTACACTTAGTTCTAAAATATGTATTCTCTTCTGGTTCTCAAATATTATAAGCTAAATGAAATCTGAAACTCATTCTGCATAGTAAATACTTTATCTCAATACTTTAAATCAATAAACCTTTTTAAGAGTGGGGGATATCTTTGGAAGGATCTTCTAACCGACATGTACACCATGTGAGCATCCATGATGTCCCACGACTAGCCCTCGTAAGTTTAGGGTTGTTCTATGGAACACCCCGTATTCAAGTACGTGTATTGGTGTATTCAAGTACGTGTATTGGTCTTATTTACATGGAATTAATTTTTTTATTTTATTTATACAGAATTTGCCGGTCGATGGTTCCATGCGAAGGTTATTGAATAAGCTTTCCAACGATATAAAGATTTCCAAAAATGGATAGGTTTTGGATATAATCAAGTACTTTCGAAACTATAAAATGGTGGTCGGGATATTTGGGAATAGTAAATGTGCAGGAAAATTTCCTGCACACAAACTACTGAGGCCAGCCGAATTTTTGGGTCAACTTCGAACGATCATAACTCCCTTAATATAATGAATTGGGAGACATGAGACCTATGAAAATAAATATCTATTAGTCTCCTTCCCAATTCAATTGGTTTTATCCAAATCCAACTTCTGAGTAAAGAGTTATACTCGTTTTACCTCAGTCTATCAAAACAGATTTTTAGGGTCAACTTCAAAAGACCATAACTCCTTGTACAGGATGAACTGGGTGGCCTACTTTATATGAAATTAAATCCCTTTGAATAATCCTTCCAACTATACTAATTTCACCCAAATCCAATATCGTAGTAAAGAGTTATGGTCGATCTACTTTAGCTTATCAAAACAGTCCACCAAAGGACATATTTGACATTATTTAAATTTTAAAGGCATTTTGGTCATTTTCTATTATATTATGAATGGGAATATGTGTATATATACATGTATATGAGTTCAAAAACTCATTTTCATCATCAATCATTGAGAAAGAACAAACCCTAGCCAAATTTGACCTTTAAATTACTTTTGATTCAACCGTAGAAATTCCAAAGTAATCTGATAATTGTGTTTGTCATCTCGAGAGCTTCGACGGCACTATTATTTGTGCAAACAGGATTGCATAATCAAGAGGTGAA
>NW_025830492.1:0-1229 GCF_002878395.1 Capsicum annuum | reverse complement strand
ATCACTTCTCAGATATATTCGGATTGCAAGAAAATATGGAAAAAACTCTTTATATATTACGGGAGTCATTTCAAAATTTAAACAATAGATGTTAAGGGAGTTGCAGTTAGCTCCAGGTGACCTTCTTTTCAGGTATTTAGGGGTCCCATTGTCTACTAGAAAACTTACTGTATCTCAGTGTATGCCTTTGGTGGAGAGGATGATTGATAGAATCAAGTGTTAGTCCTCAAAGCTATTAGATTACAGTGGTCGGTTACAACTAGTGAAGAGTGTATTTGAGATGCAGACATATTGGGCACAAATCTTTCTGCTACCCAAGAAGATCACAAATATGGTCACCACTATGTGCAGAACATTCCTTTGGACTGGTAGTAATAGTTGCTTTAGAAAGCTTTAGTTTCTTGGGAAACTATTTGTCAACCTAAAACTGTAGGAGGGATGAATGTTATAGATCTAAAATATTGGAATAGAGTTGTAATTCGGAAGCTTCTATGGGCAATGGAATAGAAACAAGACAAACTATGGGTTAGATGGATCCATAGTTACTATATAAAAGAACACAGGATAAACACAATGAGCATTCCAAAGCAAGATAGTTGGATAATAAAGAAAGTTCTTGACGCAAGAAAGTGGCTATCAGGTACAACAAGCATTCATCATGAACTACAACAAATGACTAGTCATAAAGGATTCAGTATCAGGAAGTCTTATCACTATATGAGACCACAATACCAAAAGGTTAATTGGCACAAAGTGTCCTTGGTGAAAGGGATGATTCCCAGACACCAATTTATTCTCTGGTGGCTTTACATAACAGACTAACAACTGTGGATAGAGTTAGTAAATGGGGTATTCAAGTGCAGAAAGAGTGTGTACTATATACAACAGCAGAGGAGGAAATATTTAAGCATTTGTTCTTTAAATGCAATTACTATCAAACTCTTTGGAACTCCATTCTACATTGGCTAAGATATCAGCAGAGCACAGGGGATTGGCAGTATGACATTCAGAACCTAGTACACCTAATGTCCAATAGTAGACCAAGAGCTAGCATACTTGGATTCTGTTTAGCAGTAGCAGTATATCATATATGGGCATAAATAAATGCTAGAAGATTTACTACCCATAAAAAGGATATCAGACAAAGAGCCAGAAGCATTGTCATTCAGTTATTTGTAGCAGGTCAAACACATAGCAAATGGAAAGTATACTTAGATAGATTAACAGGT
>NW_025830491.1:0-3037 GCF_002878395.1 Capsicum annuum | reverse complement strand
TCTAGATTGACTAAGAAGAAGATTAAGTTTAAGTGGTCAGATTCATGCGAGAAGAGCTTTCAAGAGTTGAAGACTCGACTCACCTCCGCTCTAGTTCTAGCTATTCCAGATGGTTTAGATGGTTTTTTAGTCTATTGTGATGTATCCAGAGTGGGTTTAGGTTGTGTCCTCATGCAGCATGGTAAAGTCATAGCCTATGCCTCCAAATAGTTAAAGCCACATGAGAAGAATTATCCTACTCATGATATTGAGTTAGCAGCGGTAGTTTTTGCCTTGAAGATTTTGAGGCATTATCTCTATGGAGTTCATGTAGATGTCTTCACAGACCATAAAATCCTCCAGTATGTCTTTTCCCAAAAAGATCTCAATCTTTGCTAGAGAAGGTGGATAGAACTCTTGAAGGATTATGACATGAGTGTTCTTTATCATTCGGGCAAGGCTAATGTTATGGCCGACGCTCTCAGTCGACTCTCCATGGGTAGTATTTCTCATGTTGAGTGTACTAAGAAAAAGATAGCTCAGGAGATCCATCAGCTTGCCAGGCTAGGAGTTTGCTTATTCGATTCTTCAGAGGGTGGTGTATGTGTTCATAGCAGTTCAGAGTCATCTCTAGTTTCTGAGGTGAAAGAGAAACAAAACAAGGATCCTAGCCTTGTCAAGCTCAAAGAGTCAGTTCAGAATCAGAAAGTTGAGGTTTTCTCCCAAGGGGGAGATGATATTCTTCGTTGTCAGGGTTGTCTATGTGTTCTAGGTGTAGATGAATTGAGGCAGCGAATTCTTGCAGAAGCACATAGTGCATGATACTCTATTTAACCAGGGGCCACTAAGATGTACCGCGACATTTGGGAGATCTATTGGTGGAGTAGGATGAAGAGTGATATTGCAGAGTTTATGGCTAAGTGCTCTACATATCAGCAGGTTAAGATAGAGCATCAGAAACCTAGTATCTCCATGCAAGAGTTCACTATTCCTACTTGGAAGTGGGAAGAAGTCAATATAGACTTCGTGACAGGTTTGCCTAGACCACATCATCAACATGATTCAGTCTGGGTCATTATAGATAGAATAACCAAGTCAGCTCATTTCCTTCCTGTTCGTACTTCTTATTCCGCCGAGGATTATGCCAAACTCTATATCATGGAGTTAGTCAGGTTACATGGTGTTCCACTATCTATCATCTCAGATAGAGGTACCCAGTTCACTTCTCACTTTTGGAAAGAATTCTAAAAGGGTCTTGGTACCCAAGTCCATCTCAGAACAATATTTTATCCTCAGAAAGATGGTCAAGTAGAGAGGGCCATTCAGTCTCTTGAAGATATGCTAAGGGCGTGTGCAATTGACTTCAAGGGAAGTTGGGACGACCACTTTCCTTTGATTGAGTTTGCATACAAAAATAGCTATCATTCTAGTATTCATATGGATCCATTTGAAGCTCTCTATGGTAGGAGATGTAGATCTTCGATTGGTTGTTTCAAAGTTAGTGAGGCCTTAATCATAGGTCCTGACTTAGTATTCGACGCCTTAGAGAAAGTTCAGTTGATCAAAGAGAGACTCCAGGCTGCTCAGAGCCAACAGAAGTCCTATACAGATGTTCGTAGAAAGGATCACGAGTTCAAGGTCAATGAATATGTCTATCTTAAGATATCTTCTATGAAGGGAGTGAAGAGGTTCGACAAGAAAGGGAAACTCAGTCCCCGGTATGTCGATCCCTTCAGAATTCTTGGTCGCTTCAGCAAGGTAGCTTATGAGCTTGAGTTGCCTTCATATCTAGCCTCAGTCCATCTAGTCTTTCATGTCTCTTTTCTAAAGAAGTGCATAGGTGACCCAGCAGTTGTTGTACCTATTCAGAGCATCAATATTCAAAACAGCCTCTCTTATGAAGAGATTCAAGTCAAAATCTTAGATTATCAGACTCGTAGATTGAGGAACAAAGAAGTCCCTCTAGTCAAGGTTTTTTGGCGAAATCAGTCTCATGAGGGAGCTACTTGTGAAGAAGAAGCATATATGCGTACCAAGTATCCTCACCTCTTCCCCTCCAATTTAGATCAAGCTCAAGGTAATAGTTCTCCTTAAGCTTATTAAGTTTCATGTTCATGTTTCCGGTATAAACTTGGTACCTATTAACCGTTTCATACTCAGTCATGCATTCATGTATCAGTTGTCCGTGCATCAGATATGCACGAGTTCAGTATGTTCAGCGTGTCAGTCATGAGATCAAGTTTCAGTTCTTCATGTTCAGTTCAGGCTCTATTGTCTTGTATCCCTTCTCAGTAAATTCTCATTCGAGGACGAATGTTCCCAAAGGGGAGATATTGTAATACCCCGCATATTTCTAATCCTGTGATTCATACTTGAGTACATGACATATAATGAATATCCTAGTGATTGGATAGCTTATGATGAATTAATCATGTTCATATGAGCCACTTAAGGTAATGCAAGCTAAGAGTTTTTGAATCCATCAAGTTTTAGTGTTTGATTTTGCAAAGGTCGTCATTTAACGAGTATAACTCGATGTTAATGTGGTATTTTGGCTGATTTAGACCCACCAAATTGTAGAGAATTGAATTATCTTTCCAACGATACAAATTTTGCCTTAATCCAATACCCAAGCGAAAAGTTATGCCAATTTTCATGAGAGACAGTAAGCATAGGCGATTGGTTAAGCACCGCCTAACCCAAGCATAGGTGATTGCTTGGGCAGCCACCTAAGCCAATTCTAGGTGTCAAAAACACTCCGTCTTGAGTTATTTTAAAGGTAATTAAGTCTTTAAATACTCCTTACACGTCCCTAAACTTAACCCTATGAAATATATAGCCTCTAAACATATTACAACCCTATTTTCATCTCAAAGCTCATCATCCAAGAGAACTAAAGGAGAAAAACAACTAGGGTTGCATAATTAAGCTTGAAGATCTGATGTCAAGAAAATTCCTCCGTCAATTATCAAGAATCTTCCTTCTAAGGTATGCGTAGTGTTCATCCATGGATTTCTTTCGTTCGTGGAGTTCAAGAATCAATCTTTAAAATACAAAA
>NW_025830490.1:0-2133 GCF_002878395.1 Capsicum annuum | reverse complement strand
CTTGTGTGTAAAACTTTCCCACCACTTGAGAATATGTGTGATGTGATGAATGAATCTCAAGTGAGTGAAGAATTTGAAGATGTTGGTCAAGGACAAATGAGTGAACCTGGGAGCCTATGTTGTTGTAAAGATTCTAATATTTGCTTGGCTCATAGGGTTAATCATGTGCTTGACATATCTTTGAAAAATGATTTTGCTTGTACTTCTTTGCATGATACCCCACCCGTGCTTGACAAATATGGTGACTTGAATTGTAATTCCTTTGATGTTAATGGTGATTTGTGTCTACTTGAGAACCGTAGGGCAAATGTGTCATTGTCTCTTTGGGGTTTTGCTCATATCCATGCATCCATGTTTGACACACTTGTATTTAAGTTATGTGAACCAAAACTTGAGGATGCCAAGTTGTATTCTTGTTTGTGGAAGGGTCCGAGGATGTTAAAGACTTCTTTTCACCTTCATAGGGTTGGACAAGTTGAAGTATCTTGTGGGACTCTTGGGAGCATGCTTCACATCATTTGTAGAGGGAAGCCGAGTTCTTGGGCAAACTACTTGCCTTGGATTGGATTGTTGGATGGTAGTTTCCCTATTCTCCCTATTGGTATGACTCGGTTAATGGAATGCCTTCCCTTGGTAAGTGGTTGGAAGGAGAGACGTCCTACATGCATGCAATGTCCCTTTCTCTCATTGTGTGTTCCTACTTGTGAATATATCTTAGATAAGGATTGTGTCTTTGGTGACTTTCTTCACTACCTATATGCATATGATGATATTCATGATGTTGTTGTATATACATAGTATGGGAGGCATAGCCTTGGTTTTTGTCCCTTAATTCTTAATGTTCATCCGAGCCTTTTCGTTTGTGATGTTGTACAAAAGCTTTTCACAATTAACACAAAGGATCCTTGGTTGTACTTCAAGTGTGTACCACCGTGGCATGATAGTGCTAATTGTTTATTTTGCTAACCCTAACCCTTATGCCATGAGAATGTGTACTTATTTATTTCCTCTTTGATTTTGCAAGGTACGGATTCGAGGTTGAATCCTTTTCAAGAAGGGGAGAATGATAAAAGTACAATCACGTAGATGGACTTATGAGGGCGTACGTTAGACCTGAAGCTTTGTGTGTTCAATGACGTGAAAAGGAGAACCTAAATGGACACAAAAACAGTCCACTACATACACTAGAAGGGCCAAATCAGTCCACTACATACACTAGAGGGGTGCCCCTTCACTAAGGGGCCTTTTGGTCATTTTACCTATTATTTGTAATACACTATAAATAGAATAATGTAGGTTTCATTAGTTAGATTTTGATGAATATTATGAGTTTACAACACTTGAAACATTTTCTCCCTAAGGAGAGAAGACCACCAACCCGTAATTGTAACTAGGAAAGTCAACTTGAGTGTGGAATCGTTCGCGTTGGATTCAAGCTTGAAAACGTTGGATGCTTGGGAGACCGGGGTCACTCTTGTGCCAATGTAAGAGTTAGGTAATTGATGTGTGTGATGTTAAAGGTCCAAGAGTGGAATAGGCTTTTGGGTTGTTAATATTGTACCTTTAATATGTCTAACTATCTATCTTTTTGTTTCTTTGTAATCGTGCAGTAGTGTTGATGTTGTAACCGTGTGTTTGTGTTGTTAATGTGGAATCCGAAATTAGTCTATTGTTCATCTTGTTCTTGTTGTGTTGCTACTGTTTTGGTGTTATTACGCCATTGTGCCTTGTATTCTTCTTGTTGGTAGCGAATCCGAGAGGGGTCACCAAAAGAGGTCCTCGGTTTCTTAGCTAGTGGACTGATTTTGGTGTTTGTTTCGTGTTGCCTTGTCTTTCTTGTATCATGATAGTCATAAGATCCAGCCAGAGGATGTATAGCTTGATGAGAATCTGACTTATGAGGAAGGCCCGATAGCTATTCTTGATAAGCAAGTGCAATAGTTAAGATTGAAAAAGATAGCTTCAATCAAGGATTATGGTGTAATCATCCAACCGATGAGGCTACTTGGGAGTAGGGGTGTACAAACCGAACCGTTAAGTCAAACTGAACCGATGATCAAACCAACCCGAGAAAAAACCCGACTTATGGTTTGGTGTTGGTAAAAAAAATCGATCATTCTTGATTAGGTTTGG
>NW_025830489.1:0-1162 GCF_002878395.1 Capsicum annuum | reverse complement strand
ACATATATTTTATTGTAAGAACATTTATATTTTACCACCAAAAGTTTCAAGTGGTTAATAAATTTAATATTTTGGAGATGTAATTAAGTTTAGCCAACTTAGTGCTTCATATGTCCTGCCAAGTAGACCCAAGAATTGTGTTGTACGTTGAATTTTTACTTCATTCATGAATACTTTTGGAAAAAAGTTTATAAACACTTTCGTACTATGAATACTTTTGGAGAAGTTCTAACACATATTTAATAGAATAGAAGCATAATGCCTAACATCTTTAACTTACCTTTGTGACAACATCTATCAACCACTACTACTTAATTCAAGTAATGTTAAATATATATAAGATGAAAAAAATTTAACCAATAGAGAAATTATTTGTAACGTGTCAAAATCTAGTTTTCGGGATGCCACACGATGCTCTGAACTACAAGTAGTCCTGAGCTAACCCTAGATGCCTTCTAACACATCTGAATCTCAACATGGGGAAATATAAGTATAAAATCATGATAAAATGAGGAAAATTTTCTGAATAATCTAAATATATTTGAAAGTACCAATCTTATCAATCCGAATAATCAAATACTGAAAAGTCTGAATATGACAACTGAGATCTAAGACTGAATCTAGTAGTCCGACAAGCCTTTACTAGCTGAATCTAGAGAGCCACTGGGATAGGCCCCAACTAAATCTAACTTTCTGAAATGAATAACGAAGACATCTACTAATAAATGGGAAATCTGAATAACTAAGTCCTCGAACTTAAGGATTCACCAACTGCAGGGATGTAGATATGATGCTCGAAAATCACTGTAGCTGCGAGACTGAGCACCTGAACCTACATTATGAGACAATGTAGCACATAAACGTATATGTGGATTAGTACTTTGAGAATTAACTGAGTATATGGGGGTGCATGGAATAAGTAAATAATATCATCACAGTTTATCAAATCATGCATGCTAAATGTAAATGACTCACATAGCTTGAGAAAATCTGAAATCTGAACGTTAAATCATGAATAATAAACATGTAATCTAAATCTTATGAGCCATTACACTTAGTTCTAAAATCTGAATTTTGTTTTTGTTCTCAAATCATATCTGAAAACTTATTCTGATAGGGGATTCTTTCAAAACTTTAGGAAAAGTACTTTATCTAAGAAGCA
>NW_025830488.1:0-1335 GCF_002878395.1 Capsicum annuum | reverse complement strand
ATATGAAAACTTTTTTTAACGATTCAAAACATTTGAAGGATATAAAAGTTTCTAGGAAACTTATTTATAATCCTTATATTACATAAGTTTATAACTTGAAAAATTATTGAAACTCTTGAAGAGTTTTCAAAAGCAATAGATTATTTGTTGAAATGAGAAATATACCAATTTGGATTAGTTATGAAGTACTATATCTTAGTGCAATTGGTGTACTCATGTATCTTGCAAATACAAATAAACCTATAGCCTTTTCGTTAAATTTGTTAGCAAGGTACAATTCTGTTCCTACTGGGAGACATCGAAATGAGATCAAATTCATATACAGTATCTGTAAAGACAACCGATATGGGCTTATGTTATACTAACGATTGCAGTCCCGATCTTATTGGTCATGCTGATGTTGGGTACTTATCTGACCCGTATAAAGCTCGATCTCAAACAAGCTATGTGTTCATATGTGGTGGTACTGCCATATTATGGAGGTATACAAAGTAGTCTATCGTAGCCACTTCATTGAACCATGCTGAGATAATAACTAATCATGAAGCAAGCCGAGAATGTGTGTGGTTGAGGTCCATGATACATCTTATTTGAGAAAAATGTGTCTTGAAATGTGACAAAGTACCCATGATTTTGCATGAAGATAATTGCAGCATGCATAGCACAACTTAAGGGAGGATTCATTAAAGGAGAAAGAACGAAGCACACTTCATTAAAGCTTTTCTATACATGAACTACAAAATAATGGTGAAATTAATGTGCAATAGATTCGTTCAAGTGACAACATGAATGATTTATTCACCAAGTCTCTTCCAATTGCAACTTTCAAGAAGATGTTGTACAAGATCGGGATGCAAAAGTTAAAAGATTTTCTCATTAGGGAGAGTTAATATGCACTGTACTCTTTTTCCCTTACCGGGTTTTGTTCCATTAAATTTTTCTTGTAAGGTTTTTAATGAGGCAGCTATATGTATATTGTTAGAGATGTGTACTCTTTTTCCTTCACTAGATTTTTTTCCACTGAATTTTTTCTAGTAAGGTTTTAATGAGGCACATTATATATCAATTAGACATTCGAGGGGAAGTGTTTGTTATAAATGTATTTACATTATAGTGAATGTCTATCAAGAATATAGATAAGATCTATCAAGATCTATTTGAAAATCTAGCAGGATATGAAATATCCGTAATATTGTGAAAGATTACGAGGATCTGAATTCTACGTTTATTAAGTATGCCGACGTAGAAATATTTATCAAGTGATGTGAAAGCATGCATCTTGGTAAGCATAAAACTTATTTGATTTGCAGTCCAGATACTTGAAGATGTCACTTA
>NW_025830487.1:0-2573 GCF_002878395.1 Capsicum annuum | reverse complement strand
GGAGTTGAAGGAACATGTCTCCAAATAACTCCATCTAGCAACTGAATGGTAAATGTATCAATAATCATATCATCCTCGAAGGGGAATTTCATAAAGTACATAGTTATTCTACATCTTGTACATGATTGGGTTTTGCAAGTAAGTATAGCATAATTCCATAAGACTAGTTCATGAGTAATCCAACAGTGTTCACAAGACACATTATCAACATGGATGACATTGAATCATAGAGGCCTAACGTGAATCCTTTCCTTAGTCACAATTTAGCTATAATGCATGATTTCTAGTCTCTTAGGTATTTTATCAAACACCTTACATGCACAACTTAGGCATAGGTGTATATCATACAATTACTTATCATAAATAATCAAACTTACATGTTTTCAACTCATATGATGTTATAGATTCATAATAACACATAAAAATTCTTTCTTGGCATCATTCAACACATAAACATGATCAACAATTCATTCATAACATGAAAACCATAATATATAGTTTTAGAAAAGGGTTCTTGAACTTCATGATGAAAGGAGTCCATGAATGAACACACACATACCTTAAAGCTTGATCTTGAAAGAGATCTAATGTATCTTGAAGCTTCTTGAAGAAATCCTTAGGCTTGCTATTGATTTTTCTTGACTAGGGTTTGACCCCTTTGGGAGAGAATGTTCTTGTTCTTGAGGAGATGATCTTGACAGAAAACCCTAATCTTGTGGTTGAAAGTGTATGAGAGAGATTTTTAAGATGTTTAACTAAAGATAATGGATGATAATACTTCCTTGAGGGTTATAAGTCGTGGGAAGTAAAGGGAAAAGACCAAAATACCCTTACTAAAATGTCCCTCAAGTTCTAGAAAGAAAATCTTACGACATTCGTGACAAGGCATACAAAATGCGACAGGCCATAAAAAATGTCGTCACACAGAAGCTAGATTCTGCCTAAGGGTGACGACAATTTTGACAAGGCGTCACAAATGTGACAAGCCATCAAAAATGTCGTCATACAGAAGCTGGATTCTGCCTAAGGCTGACGACCTTTGTGATAGGGCATCACAAATGTGGTAAGCTATCACGAATGTTGTAACTTAGGAGATGGTTTCAGCCTAAGGCTGACGACCTTCATGATAAGGCGTCACAAATATGGTAAGTTGTCACAAATATCGTCACTTAAGAGCTGGTTTCTGCCTAAGGCTGATGACCTTCATGATAGGTCATCACAAATGTGGTAAGCTATCATGAATGTCGTCACTTAGGAACTAGTTTCTGCCTAAGCCTGACGACCTTCGTGATAGGGCATCACAAATGTGGTAAGCTATCATGAATGTCGTCACTTAGGAGTTGGTTTCTGCCTAAGGCTGACTAACTTTGTGATAGGGCATCACAAATGTGGTTAGCTATCACGAATGTCATCACACAATTTCCAGCGTGACATGCTGGAGTAAAATGGGCATAACTCATTGCTCCGATATCAGATTTGGGTGAAATTAGTGTCGTTAGAAAGCTAGTTCAAGATCCTTTATTTGATATATAGTAAGACACCCAGTTCATCATATAAAACAAGTTATGGTTGATTGAATTTGACCTAAGTTTTTACGCTCACTAAAACTTGAGCGAAAGAAAAGCTTTCAACTTATACTTGAGTTAGGGGACCTATATGATCTAAATTCATGCTCAAATAGATTCCCATACTACATAATTGATTAACACACTAAATTTACATAGGTTTCGAGGCTTTTGAAACGTCTATGCATAGGAATGGAGGATTTTTATTCTAGTCCAAAATATGGGGTATTACACCCATCAACTCCACATTCAGACAATTCAGTTAGAGGCTTTTCAGACTAGAGTATTTCAGACAGATGTTTCAAAATTCAGATTTCAGTATTTAGTATTTGTTTCAGTTATGAACCTTATGGTGATTTTCAGCCTATCTTCTGTATTTATTGCTGTTATATTATAATTACTTTGTTATTATTACTCAGTGTTCACAGCAGATACCAGCACTACTAAAAAATGGCCAAAAATCAATGCAAAAAAAACCGATCGACTGTGTCACTTTAAAAAGCAATGAGAAAAGCGACGTTGGCCGTCGCTTTTTTAGTTTAATTTTAGTTTTTATTTATTTTTTATTAAAAGCGATAGCTAACATCTTAATATCTGCCACTTGTTTTTGCAGATTTTTGTGCCAAGTAGTTAAAAAATAATTTATAATTTTTTTTAAAAAAGCGACAAACAGCGTCGTAATTTATTAAAAATAATAACAAATATTTTTTAAAAAGTGACGTAGTTCGTCGATTTTTAAATTTTATTTTTATTTTTGTTTATTTTTATTAAAAGCGATGGACAACGTCGCTATAATTTTTATTTTTTAAAATATTAATTCTTGAAAAGCGACGCTATCCGTCGCAATTTATAATTATTTTTAAAATTTCTTTATTTTTAACAAATAGCGACGGACAACGTCGCTTTTGTTAAAATTAAATAAAATATAATTTTTTGAAAAGCGACGTTGTCCGTCGCTTTTAAAATTTAATTTTTATTTTTGTTTTTTTATTAAAAGCGACGGACAAC
>NW_025830486.1:0-1447 GCF_002878395.1 Capsicum annuum | reverse complement strand
TTGGCGATGGACCAGGGAACTGCTTTTCCAGGACATAAAATGTTGGCTATCCAGGTCCCTGGCTAACATGCTCTTTCCTGGAACTACCCCATGTCAGCATCTAGGATCCCATAAATTGTATTAAAATGCTCCCCTCTGAAGTTTACCTGCTTACCCCAAATTATCTTTACTGGGTTTGTGAGAGAAACTACTCTGAGGTTTGCGTAGAACTCATACACCCACTACTCATTAGCACAGCAGGGTTCTAGGGAAAAACACATCCACCAGGTCGCAGTGAGTCTGACATGGAATTCTGGGAGCTTCTCCTCCACCTTGTCTAAGCTAATACCCCTTTCAGGTAGCAGGTTAGTCCTATGATAATCTTTGTAGTAGGTGTGTTGGCATTGTGCGACCATTAATCAGGTATAATTAAAATCTCCTATCTTTGTGACTGAGAACCTGTAAACAATGCAGCTTAGGCCAAAATTATTATTATCATATCGAAAACATGCTAAATTAAACATGGAAACTCATATGGTAGTGTTATGAAGGTTTCAGGGCCAGCAAGGGATGTGCAGAAGTTTTGAAATCTGCCTAAAACTGGCATCAAATATGGAGATTGCGGAGCATTAGCCGCGACCGCGGTGCCTTGGTCACAGTACCTGAGATCAGGTTTGACAGTTTCTGCACAATGGCTGAAACATATTTCTACCCTAAAATTTTTGTTTAAACAAGGCATGATAACGTTATAAACAGAGAATTTCAAGTCTAGAGTGTGTGATCACAGCCCCAAACTTAAACAAATTAAACATTGGATTCGTAAGGGCATTCTAATCGCACTCGTGGTGTACACTTCAATTTAAAAGGTTTAAGGCTTACTTTTGGGTACTCAAGACTTCCCCAAATAGTGAGTACACTAACTACAACAGCTAAATATAGAACAATAATAATTAGGCATGGGTTTGGTAACGAAAGCATTATTTCAAACTCTTTTTATACATTACGAGTTCAAAGAATGCAATTATATCCAAATCAAGGGAATTGAGACAACTTGCCAAGTTAGATGATGCTATTGGAATGAGATGACCCTTGTTTATGCAATGCAATGCTAAAATTTAAAGAGAATTTTAAGAGAAAGTGAGAGAGGGCCATAGGAAAAAATAGGCAGTTGGATGGTCATTCAAACTAATTTGACCGCGATTACGGTCTTAGTCACATGGTCGCGGTCAGATGGCCTCTACGATTGAGGTGTTACAGACTGCGGTCGTGGTAACTGAGACCAAACAATCGAGTTTTCTGCACTTCTTGTTCAATCCAACTTGCCAATTTGACACGTCCCCTTCTCAAATTTAATAAAAATTCTCGTTAGCACCAATATTTCATGGATTGAGCATGCTTAAACAAAAATAAAATCTGCTCTATCATGGTAAATAAAAAGGATACGGGCCACTTTTTGTGGCGTGATGGG
>NW_025830485.1:0-1488 GCF_002878395.1 Capsicum annuum | reverse complement strand
CTTCTAGTTATGTTATGGTTGCTTGAGGACAAGCAATTGTTTAAGTTAAGAGTGTTGATGTGTAAGCCCATGCTAACACATTTGAAGCTTTTAACTCTAAATAATTGCGAAGTCTTGTGCAACTGTAGTCGTTTTTGATTATTTTACTTTGATTTGGCAGAAAAGTAGAGAAGAGAAGGAACCACAAATAAAGGAAGCAAAAATCATGAAATCGGAAGCAAATGGAGAGCTAAGTGTGGCTGAAGACATCCATGACACGCCGCCAGCCTGGTGATAGGTTGTCACAGATGTCGTCAACCTTAAACAAAAGATGTAAAGTTGCAGGAAGTTTTTATGATGGAAATCATGACACGCCGTCAAAATGATGATAGGGCATCACCATCATCGTCAACCTTAGGCAGCAGGAGATGAATTTGCAGAGAAGTTGATGACGTCCGTGACAGGCCGTCAAGATCATGATAGGCCATCACGAGCGCCGTCATCTAATCTGAAGAAAATCAAAAACTTTAATTTTATTTTCTTATTTAGGGTTAACTATTTAAAACCTTGTTTTAGGGTTTTTAGGGGGATTTTTTTATCCATCATCCATTGACATATTGACAATATACGACTTTTTTCTCTCTCTCTCTCTCTCTCTCTAAACCAATATTTCAGTGTTTGCTTTGTGATTCAATTACAAGTTCACTTTTGATTTCCTTCATTATTGTAAGTTAATCTTCTCAATTATGAATTCAATTTGTGTGCTTATTTCTTGCATCATGAGTGGCTGAACACCCTTAACCTGGATTATGGGATCTAGGGTTAGGTCATGATAAGGTGGTCATTAATTACTCAAGGTTTAATAGGTCTTAAGATTTATTGGTAATTCTGAGATTAGAATTTATGTCTGTTGGTTGCAAACAATAGGCGTGCCTACTTTGGTTTGCTTGAGAAAGAAATCATAAATAGTAGGAAGTGAATTATCAACAGGGACTCGAAAAGGCTTCGTTTAATAATCAGAGCTGTAATAAGGTTGATTAACCTGGGGTAAAATCTGGGCAGTGAGTTCTGATTCCCTAAGTTCGAGAGGATTAGGAAATTAGAGGCTCGAATAGGTCGAGAGACATTTGAGCATATCATTAATAAAGATAGCTTGTCATCCTAACCACCGTGAGAACCTTGAGTTAATGGTAGCATCTGTCATGTTCTGTAAGCCCTAATGAACATAATCCTGGTTATCTCATAAAATCTTAGTTACAAATATTAAATTCAAAGTGATAAACAATTATCCGTAAAACTTAAACCCCCTTTTCATGAAACAGTAAACTATCAGTACATTATATCATAAACAACTTGAGTTCACACCTTATTTCCTATGGGATTCGACCCCAACTTAGTTGGGTTTTATATTGACAATGATCGCTTACACCCATTCAAGAGTGTAATTTGAGTGTTATTAGCATTTCAAAAGGCTTCTTCGGTAAAGCTTTTGTAGAAAGGTTTGCCAGG
>NW_025830484.1:0-1254 GCF_002878395.1 Capsicum annuum | reverse complement strand
ATGCATTAATGGGGGAGAAAAAATCAGGAAGGAAGATGATTTAAGCATTAATAGAAGAGAAAAAAATCAGGAAGGAGGATGATTTAATTGGTTGATGATTAGGGAGATATTTTAGGGAAGGAAATCTTGAATGAGTTAATGGTGGACTAAAAATAGGATGTGGATTTTCTTGATATGTATCGAGAGTAAAGTTGAAAATGAGATTTTATATAAATAAAAAGTAAGGAATATTAGGTAATATAGTCTCTTAAGTATGAGATTTGTGTAATTTATCCAAAGAAATATTTGTTGGCTCATGCTTTGCACAGACTATTAGTAATTAGTCTCCTATATAATAAGTGGGAGTGGAGCTGCTCAAGCAGACTCCACTCCGTCGACATGTCAGCTTGTCACCTGACTGCTTGCTCTGTGATTTTACTATATCATCCCTGATTAATTATTATATGATATTTAAGTATTAAAAAATTAATAATATTTAATAAAAAAAGTAATATAGACATTTATGACAAGTCTGCTTCAATAATAATTTTACTATATCACCCCTAGTTAATTATTATAGGTCATCTAAATATTAAAAAATTAATAATTTTTAATTAAAAAGATAAAATATACATAAAATAATAAATTACCTCAAAGATTACAAAAGAACCACCTTCTAATGTCATAGCTTCTGAATCCAAAGCACGCCTGAAGCGTGGTAGACCATTGGGTTCAAAGGATAAAAATCCTATAAAAAGAAGTGCGAAAAATGATAAAGATGGTATTATAAAAGATTCTCCTGAAGAGACTCAAAATCTGATTAATCCTGATATTCCTGAAGAAATCAGTGAACCCGAGACTCAAGTGAATGAAGAAATTTCAATAAGTTCTACTAATGATGAGGTAAATTTAAATCAATCAAAAATTATGGTGGATAATGTTTTTGCATATAATGTTGCACTAAATATCATGCAAGACAATGAGGACCTTGAACCTCTATCTGTCGAAGAATGTCGATGAAGAAAAGATTGGCCAAAATGGCAAGAGGCGATTCAATTTGAATTGAACTCACTTGCTAAATGGGAGGTTTTTGAACCTATAGTCCAAACCCCAAATGGTGTAAAACCAGTTGGCTATAAATGGGTCTTCATGCGTAAAAGAAATGGAAAAAATAAAATTATAAGATACAAGGCACGCCTTGTTGCACAAGGATTCTCTCAAAGACCCAGTATTGAACATGAAGAAACATATTCACCTGTCATGGATGCAATAACA
>NW_025830483.1:0-1821 GCF_002878395.1 Capsicum annuum | reverse complement strand
CCAAGGTACATCATTTACCTTAAAAATGACTTGGTAATTTTAAGGGGCAGATTTCCTACGGGCATGATAGCCAATAGAACCTCCTCTACCTTTCGAAAGAGAAAGTTAAAACGATCATTACCAACCAGCCCCAATCCCTTAATCTTTTTTCCTGATAAATATTCAAAACACATCAATCATAGAGAAAATTCCATGTAACAGCCGAACAATTCTTACCCGCCATCTCCCAATTGCTAAATTGTTTTTATGAAAACTGTTCAAAATGACAAACGTAGAGAACATTCCATGTATAGCAAGCTGGACCTCCTCAACCGATCAAAAGGGAAATTCAAATATCCTTACCCACCCAGCCCCAGTCCCTTCATTTTTTTCCAGCCATAGAGAAAATTCCATGTATTGGCAGCAAAAACTAAGTGCAGAAGAATATGGAAAAAATGTTCCCCTGATTTTACGCAGGAAACACCAGGTATCGGGGAAATATATGATAATTCTTGAAAAATCCAGAAAAAATTACTTAAAGCAGTATTTTGAGCACTTAAAACAACGACATCAGCATCCAAATGTAAACAATGATACAGACTAAGATAATTATAGCCAGAAGTAAAAGCAATAGTTGAAATACCATCTTTTGCAGTTTTTCCTCCACATCTCCCTCAATCTCTCCTCTCCTGAATCTGAACCAAGAAAGCGACAGCTAAAAGAGCTCCATATCAAATTAAAACTCATTAAAGATACGAATACTTGTAAAGAGGTTGGTTTCAGAAAAAACTTACTCTGGTATGGATGTCGGATCATTAGCATCTATAGACAATATGATGTAGCAGTCATTACCTATAACAGAAGAAAATGGATATCAATCAATGATGGGCTGGTTAAGGGATATAAAAGTATAAAACAACATTCAAATAAGGACATACTTATATTATGTTGGCGATCTGACAAAGCACGCTAAGGATATCGTATATCAGAAACCAAAAGAGAGCGGTCAATGTCATCCATTAGATTCCAAAAGTCCTGAAGCTTCTCAAGATGCTGGATCCAATAAGAAAAGGATATGGGAATTATAGCAGAAAATCACAATCCACAAACGTCAATAAGCTACACATGTCATTGATGGATGAAATACTCAGTAGTAAATCATTAGTTACAATGCAAACGCAAATGCAACTGTGGGGAGAGTTGCAACATGTTTACCTTCTGAAACTGTTGGATAACATCTTTCAGTCTTGAGTTTATTGACCATTTCAAATTGAAGAGATAAGGCACGTCCTGAGGAATAGTCAGTAAATTAGGGCATTGTCTAAACAGTGCAAGGCTCTATTATCTGAAATTTGAAGGATGCCAACCGCTGATATTGAAGGTGGATGGCTAGGTTATGTTCCATCCAAAGTTATCTGCAGGATGTGCACTCTTCCCTTCTTGTCCCTAGCAGACAGAAAAATCTTGAAAGTTTATTCCCCGGCAAGTTATAATACAGTCTTCCACTAGCTGCACTTTAGAAACTAAATGCTTTTGCTTGAACTTAATTTCACAGATATAAGTTCCGTCAGTCATATCTATATTTCTAATTTTTTAAAACCCATAAATTAGCAGCTTTCCGCTCCTGACTTTCTTTCCTTTGACTTCTCTTTGATCTTATAGTGGAATTCTTAGGTGGCTACATCACTAAAATTGACAGTACACCATGTTCTATTGCAAAGGATTATTGTTATTTACTTTCTTTTGTGAAATATTTATCATTTACCTCCACATGATGAAATTAAGGTGATGTATGTCCTTATCATCCAATCTGCATGAGTTGGAAAAGCTCACATGGAGAGG
>NW_025830482.1:0-1057 GCF_002878395.1 Capsicum annuum | reverse complement strand
TTATGTAGGATTCGTCCTCATTAAATTGAAACTACAGCTTGGTGAGACAGCTAAACCACAAAAAGATAATTATCACAACAAACAATGGGGTCAGACAATTGCACATGTACATAGTTTTAACAATTCGTTGGTGCTCTAAACATTGAAAATTTCAACGTAACAAGGGGGGAGAAAGAACGATACATAAAACATTAGAAGAACCTTCTTAAAATTATACTTTGGTGTAAGAGATCGATAATACTATGTGTCACAATTTAAACTATCAAATCGTGAGGACACTTACTCTAATCCACCTAGATAGGAGAATCCCTTACCACCCTTTCAACATGATATGTGGAAGTCTTTAAGAAATAATAATAACTAAATTTTATTACAATTGATTTGACAAAATTAAATGCGAAAAATGAAACTTATCCCTAGGACTCAACCTATACAGGTACAATAGCTTCTAAGTGAGAAGGTAAGACTGGACACAACTTCAACCATAAATGAGGAGTAAAAACTGTTGGAGATCACTATACACAATAATCATGAAATCAACACTGATTCTTATGAAAGACTATTCCTCAAAAGTATTACAAGAGTAATATAAGTACAAACAACATGTATTAGTATGTATCATTGACCAATCACAGTTAGATCATATAAATAAAATATGAAAATCACAAAAGAAAATATAAGAGCTTATCTAACAATTTAATCCATAACACTATTATCCACTTATCTTATCTTCATCCCTTGTTTAACCCCAATGATTATTATAAGCCAATCTACTTTTCTTATGCCTTGATTAACCTCAAAGATAAATGAAAATAAATAATCATCATCTTGTAACTAGTACAACTTTGAACACATATTATGAAAATTATTCCAAGTTCATGACACTTAGCCTTTTCAAGTAACTCTACTACTTCCGTCAAGTACAAGTCAAGAGACAACAAGTCAAGTCAAATCATGATCAAGTCAACAATCCTAACTCTAACAATATTCCAGTCAACAAGCTATGACTTTAAATATATCCAAGTCAACAAACCATGACTCTAACAACAAACATTTC
>NW_025830481.1:0-1218 GCF_002878395.1 Capsicum annuum | reverse complement strand
CTCTGTAAAATTAGCAACTCCTAAAGCACCAACATGGAAAGGACATGACTAAGCCCAAATGGTTGACCAACTGACATTGAGAGCAATCTCTACTATAATGCTTATCCTTTCTGCAATCATAGTCTGACTTAGGAACTCTAGGTTGGTGGGGAAATACATGCTAACTCTATCCAATCAACTAATTCACATCCAGGGATTCTCTAGATCCAAGTTTCATCTTTTCACAACCAAAACAAGATCCCAAATAGAATCCCAATAGCACTATACTTATGGCATGACCTCTTGCCTCAATCTCCATAAGTCCAATGCATTCTCTCTTTATGGCCTTCATACAATTCACAACCTGAGAAAAGAAAGACCCAACTGCTATTATATGCTCCGATGCCAAGCAGAGTAGCAATTGGTCCTCTGACAAATCCATACCTATGCCTGGCTTATAAGGTTATTGCATAAATATATGCTTGGCCTAATCTGGAAACCTAATTTCATACTTAGCATCAAATAAGAAACCCTGATGAACACCAATATTTCCAACTCTGGTCTAAGAACTGTTTAATGACTTGAATATCATCCATGGTTGAGAGGGATCTGCAACATGATTCAAATCCCCAATGTTAAACCCCAAAGGCCTGAAGCAGTCACGAGCTCAACTGGAGCCTAAGCTAGCCCCAAATCCTGTTGGCTAATACTGAAGGTCTTCATTAATTATCTCTGTCTCTCTAGTCCGATACTGCACTGAAACTTTGGAAATGCATTATGATGTCTCATCCTCATCTATTGACAACGTCGCCCATCTTGCATCATACTTTAAGGAAAGAATAGAGTCAAAGAATCTATTCGAGGTTCATAGTAATATGGACACATGATAAAGAGTTAAGAAGTGAATTGCCTAAAATGTCCCTATAGCTTTCCAAAGATAGGTTATGGATATCTCTTTACTGATTCGTAGGACTCTACTAAATACTTAGCTCTTGTACTAACTGTAACACTTCGTATTCAAATACACGTATTAGCATATTCAAGTACGTGTATTGGTCTTATTTATATGGAGTTAATTTTTTTATTTTATTTATACCAGAATTTGCCCGTCGATGGTTCCATGCGAAGGTTATTGAATAAGCTTTCCAATGATATAAAGATTTCCAAAAATGGATAGGTTTCGGATATAATTGAGCACATTCGAAACTATAAAATGGTGGTCGGGATATTTGGGAATAG
>NW_025830480.1:0-1065 GCF_002878395.1 Capsicum annuum | reverse complement strand
AATTACATGAAGATTGATGGAGAGAATTGCTTGAACATGAATATTCTATGAAAATCCTAGCTAGTGTTATTGAGAGGATTTTGAGAGAAAGAATATGTTTTGGTGAAATAAGGGCTTAATTCCGCGTTTAGGCATTATATAGGGGTGGTAAAAGGACCATTTTGCCCTAAAAATGGACTATTTAAGTCATCTAGACTACAACATGTGCAGCGTATACTTTATTGCACATATTAGGGTATGTGTCGCATACCTTATCGCTCGTATTAGGTTGTGCGTCGCACACCTTATGGCATACTTTAGGTTTTGCATCGTACACCTTACATTAGGCAATGTACTCCACTTTCCAAAGTCATAACTTCTTGCTAGTGTGTCAGATTTGGACAAAATTCATATCTTGG
The DNA here is from genome assembly GCF_002878395.1 of Capsicum annuum. NCBI lineage: Eukaryota > Viridiplantae > Streptophyta > Magnoliopsida > Solanales > Solanaceae > Capsicum > Capsicum annuum. The sequence continues at coordinate 667 of NW_025830480.1, read as the reverse complement.
AAAGCTAATTTAAAGATCTTTCATTTGATATATAGTAGGCCCTCTAATTCATTATATAAAAGGAGTAATGACCGATTGAAGTTGATTCAAGTTTTAAAGCTCACTAAAACTTGAACAATAAGAAAGCTTTCAACTTGTACTTGAGTTAGGGAACTTCTATGATCTAAATTCATGCTTAAATAGATTCCCATACTACATAACTGATTAAACACTAAATTTATATAGGATTTGAGGCTTTTGAAATATCTACGCATAGGAATGATGGATTTTCAATCTAGTCCAAAATGTGGGGTATTATAATATCTCCATCGTGGGAACATTCGTCCTCGAATGAGATTGGCTGAGATGAGAGAAAAGACAACTGACGTGAAATAGAGCATGAACGACTGATCATGATTTCATGGCTAACATGATTGATAAGCTGAACATATCATACTGAACATACATATCTGATGCATGCGTAACTGATTCATAAGTACATGAGGGAGAGTACTGATAAGCTAATCACACATATCTGATGTGTGAATATATGAAAGAACTGGCTCATGATCATGCAAATGAATATGAAATGGTAAAGATACCAAGTTTGAACTGGGAACTGAGCATGGAGTTGAATACCAAGTTTCTAAAATTTGAACATGAGAATGAGTAAGCTCAAATTTCTTAA
>NW_025830479.1:0-4737 GCF_002878395.1 Capsicum annuum | reverse complement strand
AAGCTCCACTAAACCAAAGACCACTACCTCCAAAAAATCCAATCCCTCCAAATCAAGTTCTAAACATCCAAAATCGTCCCTTCCACTTTGAGGAATATGGTAGAGAGTATTATAAAGGGTATGGAGCCTTTGATGATGCTTATATGAGGGAATAAAATATGAGAGGGGAACGTGTGGATCCAAGAAAATACTGAGGGTATGGAGAAAGGGGAAACCAACACCAAGAGAGAGACATAGGCATCAATACCATCAAATTAAGCCTACCAATCTTTAAGGGTGAAAGTGACCCCGAGGTGTATCTTTCTTGGGAGTCGGCGTATATTAAAGTGTTTCAAGTAAATGATATATCGGAGGAGAAGAAGAGTTATTATGCCATAGCTCACTTTGAAGGCTATGCTAACACATGGTGGGAATATGTCAAACGGTTTGGTAATGAGTTTATTAATGGACAACCACCACCATGGTTTCAGTTGAGGTATCTAATGAGGCAATGGTATCTTCCCAAAAGTTATCGTCATGAGTTGCTTGCTAGGTTGTACAATTTGCGACAAGGGAATCGAAGTACGATGGCATATTATGATGATTTTCAATAGCTCATGTTGAAGCTTGATCATTGTGGAGAAAAAATTGGCCATGATATCATTCAGTTCAAGTGTGGATTGAACAAAGAGATCTCCACTCATTTGATACTTTACAAGTTTTATACCATTGAAGGAATTTTCGAAGCAGCTCTTGAGATTGAAAGGGAGCTTAAAGAGAGGTCATCATTCAAGGCAAAGGGACCATCAACCTCTGTTTGGCCGAGGAGCAAAGATATTCAACCATCTTCGGGTTGGACCAAAAACAAGGACCAACACACCACTATAAGGTTGCCCGAGCCTAAAACAGTCCACAAATTTCCTCCCTGACAAGAAGCTCACAAGTATCCTAATCCTAAAGTGTTCCAATGTTTCAAGTGCCAAGGTTGGGGACATCAAGACAATAAATGTCCAAACCGACACAATGTGATCCTAAGGAAAGGGATATTGTATTACCTTGGTTATAAAGTAGGTCTTGAAAAAGAAGAGAATAAGGCCGAGCCTCGAGATGGAGAGAAAGCCAAAAATAAGCCACATAATGATGATGATGATGATTGTGAGGATGCATATCAACAATAAGGGGAGTGCATGGTTCCAAACTTTGTAGCAAGGCATGCCATGATTAGTAAGGAGATAGATAATCCTAGCCAATGGGAGAATCTATTCCATACTAAATGCCTTGTGAAGGGAAGTGTGTGCACTTTGGTGATAGATAGTGGTAGTTATGCAAATATTATTAGTGTTGCTATAGTGAACTTCTTAAAATTGCAAACTACACTTCATAATAGCCCTTACAAGTTACAATGGTTGAATGAATGTGGCGAATTGAAAGTCATGAGGCAATGTGTGATACGGTTTAAGGTAGGAAACTACCACGACGAAGTGCTTTATGACGTAATACCAATGAAAGCGTGTCACTTGTTTTTAGGTAGACCTTGGCAATATGATAGGTCTACCAAACATGATGGGAGGTCTATTCGCTATACACTGGAGAAGGATGGCCGAAATGTCACACTTCATCCACTTTTGCCTTCATAAGTGAACGAGTTGCATCAAAGGATGAGAGAATTGAAAGAAAAAGGGAAGAAATCCAAAAATAAAGAAAAAGAGGGGGAACCTGTAGGTAGGGTAATGGGGATATCCGGGGATGCCTCAACATCAAAGGGAAAATAAAACATGGTGATGTTGGTTAGAAAGAAAGAGCAGTTCGCGGATCATGATGAGAAGACACCCATGCTTCTTTTTGCACATTGTTTTAACACTAACCCCACTAATTCTTATATTTCTCCTTTGATTTCTTGTGTGGTGCAGGATTATGAAGATGTTTTCCCCAAAGAACTTCCACAAGAGATGCCCCCGCTTCGGGTAACTGAGCACCAAATAGATTTTGTGTCAGGATCACAATTACCCAACAAATCAGCTTATAGGAGCAATGCGACGAATACCAAGGAATTGCAATGCCAAGTTGAGGAACTCCTCAAAAAAGTTTTATATCAAGGATAGTATAAGCTCTTGCACGGTCCCGGTGCTACTAGTTCCCAAGAAAGATGGGACTTAGTGTATGTGCATTGATTGCCAAGTTATCAACAAAATAACGGTAAAATATCATCACCATATTCCTAGGTTAGATGATATGCTTGATGAATTGAGTGGTTCATGTTTGTTTTCTAAAATTGATTTGAGGAGTGGCTATCACCAAATCCGTATGCAACCGGGTGATGAATGAAAAACCACCTTCAAGAACAAATTCGGTCTTTATGAATGGATAGTTATGCCATTCGGCCTAACAAATGCTTCAAGTACTTTCATGAGGTTAATGAATCATGTGGTGAAGCATTTTATCTAAAAGTTTGTTATTTTCTACTTTGATGATGTGTTGGTGTATAGTAGTTCCTTATATGAGCATGTAAAACATTTACAATGTGTGTTTGATGTCCTCCAAAAGGAGAAGTTATATAATAATTTAGAAAAGTGTTCTTTTGGTGTCCAAGAAGATGTATTTCTCAGTTTTGTGGTGAGCTCAAGAGGGGTCGAAGTAGATGAATCTAAGATTGACGCAATCAAAAATTGGCCAACTCCCAACACCATAGGTAAAGGGGAGAAGCTTCCACGGGTTGACTAGTTTTATAGAAATTTTGTCAAAGGATTTAGCACCATTGCCTCCCCCTTGAACAAATTAATTAAAAAGTATCGGCCTTTCAAGTGGGGAGATGAACAAGCTAAGGCCTTCAAGTACTTGAAAGCTATGCTGATCTCGGCCCCTTTGTTACAATTGCAAAATTTTGACAAGACTTTTAAGGTGGAATGTGATGTTAGCAAAGTTGGTATAGGCGCGGTTTTAATGCAAGAATTGAAGCATATTGCATATTTTAACGAAAAGCTCAAAGGAACAACTCTAAACTACTCTACGTACGATTTAGAGTTGGATGCCTTGGTTAGAGCCTTGGCCACTTGGCAACATTATTTATGGCCTAAAGAATTCGTTATTCGAATGGACCATGAGTCCTTGAAGCATCTTTGGGCACAAGATAAGCTTAACAAATGGCATGCCAAGTGGATTGAGTTTCTTGAAACTTTCCGTTATGTTATTCATTACAAAAAGGGTAAGGAAAATGTGGTTGTCGATGCTTTGTCTCGTAAACACGTTCTTATGTCTACTTTGTCTTTAAAATTGATGGGTTTTGAGATTTTAAAGGAATTGTATCCCGAGGACCCTCACTTTTCTCCTATCTATAGGGAATATAATGAATAGGGTAGGGACAAGTGGGATTCAGATAGGGGTTTAAATCCCTATGCCAAGTTTGACGATACTTGTTTGAAGGTAGGCGATTTTGTGTACCCTCTAGCTTTTGGAGAGAGTTATTTGTGAGAGAAGCACACAATGGCAGTCTAATGGGTCACTTTAGGGTCAAAAAGACCCTTGGAATATTGGAGGAGCAATTCTATTGGCAAAAAATGCACAAGGATGTGTCTAGGATTTGCGGCCAATGTGTAGATTGCAAAGGAGCCAAATCTCGGCTCCAACTTCAGGGGTTGTACACCCCACTACCTACCCCTTTACATCCTTGGCTTGATATATCTATGGATTTTGTGTTAGGGTTGACAAGGACTAGAAGAGGGATAGTATCTTTGTTGTGGTTGATCGGTTTTCTAAGATGGCACACTTTATTCCATGCTATAAATGTGATGATGCACCTAGTGTGGCCTCATTGTTTGTTGATAATATTTTCAAGTTGCATGATGTTCCGATGAACATTATGAGTGATTGGAACTCTAAGTTCCTAAGTCACTTTTTGAAGTCCATGTTCGGTAGGCTTGGTACCAAGTTGTTGTTCTCCACTTCTTGCCACCCATAAACCGATGGCCAAACAGAAATAGTAAATAAGACTTTGGGTGCTATGCTACGTTCCATGATTAAGGAAAAATTGACTTCTTGGGAGGAACACCTACCATTAATTAAGTTTGCCTATAATCGTGTCATACACTCAAGTACGGGAATGACTCCCTTTGAGTGTGTATACGGCCTCAACCCCCTTACCCCTTTGGATTTAACTCCTTTACAAAGTGATCTTATGATTAGCCTAGATGGAAGAAAGCGGGCAGATTTTATGAAAAAGTTGCATGAGAAGGTGCGGCTTCAACTTGAGAAGAAAAATCAAGATATTGCAAAGCGGGCAAACAAAGGAAGAAAGAAACTCATTCTTGAACTGGGAGATTGGGTGTGGATTCACCTTAGAAAGGATCGGTTTCCATCCCAAAGGAAGATCAAATTGATGCCATAGGGTGATGGTCCATTCTAAGTACTTGAAAGAATCAATGATAATGCCTACAAGATTGACCTTCCCTCGGAATACCAAGTGCACAACACTTTCAACGTGTGTGATCTTTCTCTAGTAGATGCGGTTGAGGATGACCAAATATCAAATTTGAGGTCAAATTCCTCTTAAGATAGAGAGGATGATATGGGTGTACCAAGCTGTCCAACAAGTTCAGGACCATTCACACGTAGCCAAGCTCGGGAGTTACAAAAACTCCAAGTTATGTTCATGCAAATGGCCTTGTGTGAGTTGGTACTTGAGACTTCCAATGGATTAAATGTTTTAAGTGCGAAGAGGAGCCTTGAAGTGTAATAAACTTACACTCCAAGGCCACCCCTTGG
>NW_025830478.1:0-1732 GCF_002878395.1 Capsicum annuum | reverse complement strand
GCAAAATTGTAGAATTAACTGGTAAAGTTCGAGGACTGAATACTGAAGTATAAACTCTCACCAAATATTTACTGGAGCCCATGCTATAGAAAATACAAGACTAGAAATGTTAATTAAATCCTACTTTTCTAAATTTCCATCTACTTGAGTCCTGTTGTGTCAGTCTCTTGAGTTAGTTTCCAGTTCATATTCCTATAGTGGCCTTTATAAACAGTTGTTTTATATTTTTTTTGGTATATTATACTGGTACTGATCTTTCTGGATAATGAATGAATTTCTGCTTGTGTGGCTCATCTATTTCCTTTAATTTAAAGATGTTCTTTATATTAGTATTGCCCCTGTGGCCATAAGTTAACTAACCAGTGCTTACTATTACTCTTGGTTTACTGTTTTCACTTTTCAATGGTGCCAAAGGAAGGAATACTGACTTTATGTGTTAAGGACTAGGGACCAAGTACCAAGTGTTGCATATGTGTAAAGATATAAAGACATAGTGACAGTGGGAAGTATGTAAATGCACTAAATAAATAATGGTGCATGATGATAGGGGAAAAAACTATAGATGGATAGCAATTGACGACAAGGGACTAGATCCCTAAGTTGCATGATAATGGAAGCATGGTGTTGAATGATAGGGTGAACATTCATCTTTAGTAATGGTAATCAGACTAATTAAATATGATGAATGTGTATTGATGCTCAAAACTGTATGGATGGTTTGTCATAATAAAAAGGGGGAAATTGATGTATCTTATTTTTATGATGAGTAGATAACTACAAGGGACCAGGTCCCAGGATGTTCAAGGCAATAGTACAATTGGCACGCGTCTGCAGAAATTTGTCCTCTTGTGTAAAAAATTGTACAGGTGTTGTTTGTACTATTAAGGCCACCTATTCTAATAACATTTTAACCCTAATCATCACTCATCTATAAAAGAAAAAGGATGATTCTTCATCAAGTAGTTTTTGGATACTCAAAATCGGAGAGATAAATAGTGAAAGATGAGGCAAAAACTTATCTAGAGTTAGGCTGAAATAGAGTCTGTAATTAAGAGTTTAATTATAGTGGATTTTTTAGGAGCTTGTGAGGACAAGCCATGGTTTTTCCTCTCTTGAGCAAGAGGGGGCCATGTTAAATCTTGTGTTCTTTAAGTTTCCTACACTATGTTGAGTTCCTGGTTCATCTACTATGTTTTTGCCTATGATTGATTTTGAGGGACCTGGTCCCTCACTGTGTGGTGAAACCTCCAAGGGTTACAATAGTATGATATGAGGCTGTAATGCTCACAACCAAACCAAAATGAGAATGTCAAATCCAACCAATATACACATACGTGAGTTTAAAATCCACTAAATATGTCAACCATCCATGATTCAGTATAAGTCAAGTACCATTAAAGTGAAATATGCAAGTAAGACATTAAAAATACCATAATAACACCAACTAAGGCATTTCTAACACAAGGAAAACAATCGAACGTATACACAAGGTCAGCAATATCAGATAAGACCCTCACACGAGTCACACATAACAAATATCATCTTAAATCACCAATAATATCAACGTAAGCCCCCATACTGGCACACAACAATAATAACATCTAATTTATAATATCCATACCCATAGCATGCTTTTATATAATTATTAACTACCTAGCCTAGTCTGAAGAATGTTAAGTCATAACTGATAACGCTCAATCTACAGCTCTCGTGGGAGTGTAAAGCGGTCGTT
>NW_025830477.1:0-1811 GCF_002878395.1 Capsicum annuum | reverse complement strand
AAAGATTTAGAGGCATTATCTATACGGTGTTCATGTAGACGTCTTCACAGATCATAAGAGCCTTCAGTATGTCTTTTCCTAAAAATATCTTAATCTTCGTCAGAGAAGGTGGTTAGAGCTCTTAAAGGATTATGACATGAGTGTCCTTTATCATCCTAGCAAGGCCAATGTAGTGGCCAACGTACTCAGTAGACTGTCCATGGGTAGTGTTTCCCATGTTGAGGATAGTAAGAAGAAATTAGCTTAGGAGATTCATCAGATTGCCAGACTAGGCATTCGCTTATTCGACTCTTTAGAGGGTGGTGTATGTGTTCAGAGTAGTTCAGAGTCATCTCTAGTTTTCGAGGTAAAAGAGAAGCAATACAGGGATCCTAGCCTTGTCAAGCTAAAAGAGTCAGTTCAGATTCAGAAAGTAGAGGTTTTCTCCCAAGGAGGAGATGGTGTTCTTCGTTGTCAGGGTCGTTTGTGTGTTCCCACTGTAGATGACTTGATGCAATGAATTCTTGCAGAAACGCATGGTGCGCGATACTCTATTCATCCAGGGGCCACTAAGATGTACCACGACTTGCGGGAGATCTATTGGTGGAGTGGGATGAAGAGGGACGTTGCAGAGTTTGTGGCTAAGTGCTCTATATATCAGCAGGTTAAGATAGAGCATCAGAAACCTAGTGGTTCCATACAGGAGTTCACTATTCCTACTTGGAAGTGGGAAGAGGTGAACATGGACTTTGTGACGGGTTTGCCTAGAACACGTTATCAATATGATTCAGTTTGGGTCATTATAGACAGAATAACTAAGTCAGCTTATTTCCTTCTAGTTCGTACCTGTTACTCAGTCGAGGATTATGCCAAACTCTATATCAGGGAGTTGGTCAGATTACACGGTGTTCCACTATCTATCATCTCAGACAAAGTTACCCAGTTCACCTCTCACTTCTGGAAAGTGTTCCAAAAGGGTCTTGGTACCCATGTTCATCTCAGTATAGCATTTTATCCTTAGACAGATGGTCAAGCAGAAAGGACCATTCAGACTTTAGAAGACATGCTAAGGGCGTGTGCAATTGATTTCCAGGGAAGCTGGGATGACCACTTTCCTTTGATTAAGTTCGCAAACAACAACAGCTATCACTCCAGTATTCAGATGGCTCTATTCGAAGCTCTCTATAGTAGGAAATGTAGGTCTCCGATCGGTTGGTTCGAAGTTAGTGAGACCACAGTCATAGGGCCTGACTTAGTGCTCGATGCCTTAGAGAAAGTTCAGTTGATCAAAGAAAGACTCTGGGCTGCTCAGAGCCGACAGAAGTCATATACAGATATTCGTAGGAAGGATATCGAGTTTGAGGTCAATGACTATGTCTATCTTAAGATCTCTCCCATGAAGGGAGTGAAGAGGTTAGGCAAGAAAAGGAAACTCAGTCCCCGCTATGTTGGTCCCTTCAGGATTCTCAGTTGCTTCAGCAAGGTAGCTCTCGAAATTTCTTCAGATCTAGCCTCCATTCATCCAGTCTTCCATGTCTCTTTGCTCAAGAAGTGCATAGGTGACCCAGCAGGTATAGTCCCTATTCCGAGCATTGACATTCAAAATAGCCTCTCTTATGAAGAGATTCCAGTCGAAATCCTTGACTATCAGACTCGTAGGCTGAGGAACAAAGAAGTCCCTCTAGTCAAGGTTCTTAGGAGGAATCAGTCCATGGAGGGAGCTACTTGGGAAGCAGAAGCAGACATGCAAACCAAGTACCCTCGTCTTTTCTCCGCTAATTCCGACTTAGCTCGAGGTAACCATTTTCCTTAAGCTTATTCAGTTACATGGT
>NW_025830476.1:0-2286 GCF_002878395.1 Capsicum annuum | reverse complement strand
ATCCCAATGGAGATCTTGGATTGATAGGTTCATCGGTTGTGGACATGGGATTTGTTGTATCCCAAATAAACCCCAAATCAGTGATGTTCTTCTGTTGAATATATTGATCTAAATTTGGAAGTTTCTGCAACCCTTCCTCTAAGCATATTTAAGTGAACATGCATGGGAATCCAAATGGGCCAGAAATGCCAACTCCAAGGATGTAGCCTCGGAAAAGGTTCTATGAAGGAACCACAAGTTGTTAGAGGCTACATGGGAAGCTAAAAAGGACATGAAGTCCAAGTATCCATTCCTATTTTTCGCTCTGGAATTCATGTGTAAGGTATGTGTCCTTTCTAATATCTTTGTTTTCTAACTTAGTTAAAGGTCAATGTAGAGGTATTGAGGTTTAAATCATCCTCGTATTGCCTTGTCCCATCATTCGGGATGTATGATCCAAGTGGGGGAGAATTGAAATACCCAAGGTTCTGGTCTTTCTAAATTTCTCGAGTCTTGAGCATTTAGATATCATACACTCACCATACTAGTCATATAGTGTGGGTACAAGTCAGGTGACCCAACTCATTATATGTTCAATATCTGGTAGTTGGGTTTCTATTGTGGTTATGGGATGGAGATAATGAGTTATATGTTAACGTGATAAAAGGGTTTAGTCCAATCATATGTTGTCCAATGTCTATCCTGATGTCCTGATTAGGGTACGATTTGAAGGATACTAGTGTATGGTGATGGTACAAGTTAGGCCAAGGGAGTTGTATGTTTGATAGAATATGGTGTCTAACTTTCTTTTCATATTACGAGTTGAGGGTACCATTCGTATAGTGTGGATACGAGTTGAAGGGTCCAACTGTACCCTCCTACATTTTTTTTTATAGTTTTTAAGCTGGGGATATTTTAGACATTTCCCACCCCAAGACCTTAAGACCCCATATCTTATAACACTATTTAGTCCCTGAATGCACACTTTAGAAGATTAAAACACTCTCTTAAAACCTCTCAAGAAGATTGGGCTAGAGTTTCTTCAAGGTGATCATCTAGAGTCTTAAGGATTAAAATCTCTCTGTGAATCTTCATAACTAAGACATGTTACTCATCCCTAATGGTCAGTCCAACTAAAAGCATCTTTCAAGGAATGGTTTACATGGTGTTATTGTGGTACTATTTGGGTTTTGAAATATATGTTGGGGGTTTTGGTGGTTCTTGGTTGGATAATGTTTTCCCATATTTTTCTTATGGTTTTCATGTTATATTTGTGGTTTGAACATGTGGTTGTACAAGAATAGCCAATTGATACATGGTTTTTGGTTTTAGAAATCTTATGACCTCAACATATTTGTTAAAATACCTATGAGAATTATTTTGTCACATAGTTTGACTATTATTGAAAACATTTCATTGCAGAATATGGTAATGGTAAATTGGTTTGGTTGGTTTTTAATGGTTTGGGTAGGCCTTGGTGGCCATGGATTTGGTTTAATTTGAAATCTTGTGGGGTACATGGGAATCCCCTAAGTGTTGGCTAGTGAAATTTCTTGCAAACTATAGTTGGTATGTGATACTACTTCATAATGCCTTAAAACTTGATTCTGAAATTGGTGGTTTGATTTTGTGCTAAATGTTTTAGTGGGCCATAATGGCGCGTTGTGATAGCTAACCGTGAAGGTGTGAGTCTGATAGACAGATACTGGGATCTTATGTTTGCTGATATGAGGGTTGGTCTTGGTGACCATATGCTTGTGGGGTACACGAGATCCCTCAAGTTTATACTTGTATATATATAACATACAGAGCGAAGGGTACGTGGGAATCCCTGGCCCCTATGATATCTCTTGTTCATGCGGCTACATGCACTAAGGCTCTTTCAGGGGGTAAAACTGGACACATATAACCTGTTGGTGGATTACGATGGTAAAGTTACACAAACGCAGGTTAAAGTTTTAAACACATGCTAAACCTGGTTCTTTTTCCCAGCATAGTATATGCTAGCATTCACCCACTAACTGTCTTCAGACGTTGTATCCAAAAATGATGTAGGAACATGCCATGCTACTGCTTCTGCTTAGTGAAGTGATAAGCTTTCATACTCTGGAAGATTCCATTTCATGCTATGGACTTCTTTACAGTGTTTTTGTTTCTTAGACTTTGGTTTTGGCTATGGTTGGTGGCATGTCCTGATCGGATGTTCTTGGTTTTTGGATAGAGGCATTATGTGACTACTACGGGCAAGGGCGGTGTCGATATTAGTGTCAGCCTTGGTATTGGTATTGGCATAGGGGCTGACACTAG
>NW_025830475.1:0-1786 GCF_002878395.1 Capsicum annuum | reverse complement strand
TTGGGGATGGAAGCTAGAGCAGATTTGGCCACAGTGACCCTACCAGTTAAGTTGAGGAATTTAGTTTTCCACCAAGATAGCTTACTAGAGAGATTGTCAATGATAAATTGAAAGTCCCTCTTCTTAGGTTTTTTGTGAAAAATAAGGAATCCCAGGTACTTACCAAACTGGTTAGAGGGGTGTAGACCAAGGCTGGAGCTGAGGTTATCCTGGACTTCTTTCCTGCAGTTTGTAGAGAAGATAATATTAGATTTTTGAAAGTTGATGCTCTTTTCAGATTGTGAGCTAAAGAGCTGAAGGGTACTGTTGATGGTGTTACAGGTTTTGGGGTTTGCCCTGGCAAAAAGAGTGAGGTCATCAACAAAGAAAATATGGGAAATAGGAGGGCCTCTGTTAGAGATTGAAATAGGGGTCAAAGTAGGATGTCTACTTTATAGTCGATTCTCCTGGTCAGGAGCTCCATGCATAAGATGAAGAGATAGGGTAATATGGGGTCACCCTGCCTAATACCTCTGGAGGGGTAGAAAGGGTTAGTCTTTCCACCATTGACCAGGATGGAGATTGAAGAGGTGGAGATGCAGGAGAGGATGAGTTGGATGAACCTTTGGGGGAAATTGAAAAAGGAAAGAGCTGTCTAATAAAAGACCATTTAATCCTATCAAAAGTTTTTTACAGGTCAATCTTGAGAATCATATTGGTCTGCTTCCCTTTTATTTTGGAGAAGTAGGTAATATATTCTTGGACAATGATGGCATTATCAAAAGCCTTTCTTTTCGCCACAAAGTGTCACGACCTGAACCAGGGCCTGGCCGTGACGAGCATTTTGAACTATGGAGGACCGAAACACCCCTATCTGTCTGATAATCATGCACATAATTTATGACAAAAGAAATGCAGAAGATACACAATATAACGAAAAAATGGTCAAGAATCATATGAAAACGAAAATGGGGAATAGTGTCCCACAATTTAAATCAGCATCTCTAAAACCGTCTGCGAAATCTCTACTACATGATTGAAACAATGTCTATCTGAAAACTGGGATAAGGCCCCCAGCAGATCCCCAAAACTGAATATAAGATAAAAGGACTGCAGGACATAAGACCTTCCGAAACATAGAAGGCTCACCACTTGTCTCTGCAACTCGGTCTGAATGATCTACTGATTCTCTTGACCCCTATACTGGGCCTTTGAACCTGGCAGGTTAGAGAGGGGAGGGTATCGGCACAAATGTACTGGCACGCAGAGATATCAAAGAAAAACATAATATTTTTACAAAATATAGTTGAGAGCCATTATAAAGAAATTTTGTATTAAATCATTTGAAAGCACATGGGTGTAATGCAATAGTTTTTCTCAACAATAATAAAATGCAACTGAGCTAGGTGGAATACCCTACATAATTTACACCAATTGTCAAACCTCGGTTGCCGCTGAGAAAAGAGTATAAGTGAGGGAAAGACACACAAGATCACATAGCATGGTGTCTCGACCCAATGGTAGTGCCCAACATCACTTGGCCCGAGCTCATACCTATAGTCCCATTTTGGGAATGACATGAAGTCAAGTACACAAGATCACTTAGCCTGGTACCAATATTCCGTGTCGGCAAACACGTTTTTCCAGCGATGAGCCCTTGTGTCTCAAACGCCTTCTTCGAGCATCCACCTTTCTCATGTAAAATCTATGCATTGAAATTTTATCTTATTCAATCACATGGCGTATTCTGTAGGGTATCGTCATACCCGACTTGCAAGTCATCAATATCACATCCACATATGCATAA
>NW_025830474.1:0-2202 GCF_002878395.1 Capsicum annuum | reverse complement strand
AAAATAAAAAACCTAACAACACTATTGCAGCAAATAATTAAAATTGATAGAAACAAGTTGCTTTGCATGATTTTTCAATTTAAAATATCATTAACTTATGCAGTCAATCTAACGAATCAACAATGGACAAACAATTTCCTTCAACAGTGTAACGAGCCTCAACTTTTTTCTGATTTCGTCTATTTTCAGTTCTCCAGCAATTGTCAAAATTATTTTTTCGTAAGTTACATGTTCACTGATCACGGTTCCATTGCTCTTATAGCCCACATAATTGATTTCGTTAACCCAAACACCGAAATGACATAACAACACTGAAATAGTTATTTCAAATAAACAAATAAAATTAACAAATCAGAAAAAAATTGATCGTCTGAATTTTTGGAACACGTGGTATGAAATTTTTGCTATTTCAAAACAGATTATGTGAAAGGTTTTTTTATTAGAAAGGTGGAATAAGGTTTTTTTATTAGAAAGGTGGAATAACAAACTAATTGCCATAATTCATGAGATTTTATTTTATTTTTACCATAAATAATTAAATTAATTGATGTTTTAATGTTAAGTGATCCGTTACTTCCCTTAAAACTTGCTAGTTAGTTTAATTAAAACATGTATCCGTAGTATGTATCTAAGTTAATTAACTTATATCCTCAATGGTTAAATATTGACATTTTATGAGATTTTGAAAAAAGTTGAAATTTTTAATAAATACTAATAAATATGTCGTTATATATATAATTTTTATTAAAATTTATTAAAGTGGGGCCAAAAATCAAGACCACCTTATAAAGGCTATTCTTATCAGACTTTTCCTAACGAAGACAAAATACCAATACCAATACCAATCATATTAGGGTCATTTATGAAAGGAAAAATTTCATAAATTGCACTATAGAGCCTTAATTGTAACTTTTCTAACAACAGTTTCAAAATTACAAAAAGTAGCAATATGTATTTTGTATTTGAGTAAACTGTTGCTAGTTAAATACATATACAACAGAATATTATGTTCCTAATATAATGCTAACCAGTTTCAGTTTAAAATGATAAAAAACGGTTCCCTAATTTATGGCACAATTAATTGACAGATTTCTTTACCCTTTAAAACTCTTTTTTTACATCACCATTAAATTACAACAAATAATTCAAATTCAAAAAAAAAATTTCATAAACAGAAACTAAAATCAAAACCCAAACTACATATTCAAATTAAAGAACTACTGGTTAAATGTAATTTTTTTTTCTCATCGACTAGCATTCTGAAGCACATTTTAAAAAAATTCTGTGCAATTATAGGTATTGATCTTAAAACTTTATACTATTTGTGTTTTCAGTATAATTATATTCAAAAATTTACTGAAGAAATTGTACCAAATATGTGTAATTTTCGTGGAATACAAAAATTTGATATAGTATGTAAATTTTAAAAGTTTTCGGAATAAATTGTTGAAGCGTTTTGTTTACAATTTCAAATATGGCGTTGTTGTTATAAAGTTTGAAAGTTGAGAAGCAATTAAAAAACGTTAATCTGAATTTTATTTTTTGATAAGCTGGTTTCGATTAAATTATTTTTGTTTGAATTCACTTTGGAGTTTTGTATTAGCGAATTTGTTGTTGTGTATACTACGAATTAAATATTTAATTTGATTTTTACTATTTTGTGATTTTCTACAGATTGAAGATGGGAAACATTGTTGTTCTTGTTAAACATTTAGGAAGATGGAATTATGAGCAACAATATGAATAGTACATCAGTGATGCGATATTGTTGAGCGTAAACTCTACATATGACCAACTGTACACGGTACTTGCGTCTCATGTTGATGTTGATTTGACGTGCAAATGCATTGAAATCGAATATCAATTAACAGATTGTGCGGTGAAAATATGTATACGTAATGACATGAGTTTGAAGGTCTATATTATGCAGAAAAAAGAGTTGAAGGATTTGAGTAATTTGTCTTTATATGTGAGTGTTTCTGACAGGGATAATTTCAGCAGAATAGTAAGTTCATCATTGTGTAATTCGAAAAGTCTAAAGATGTCTGTCAGTGCGAGTAACATGGGAAATACAAGTACTCAAAGAGCATTAATAGTTACTCCATCAGATGAATGTTTGGATGTATTTGAAATGGATACAAGTAGAGTTATTATCTCCGACCCACATCACAAACATATTGAGGTTGATCAAGTTTATATCTC
>NW_025830473.1:0-1026 GCF_002878395.1 Capsicum annuum | reverse complement strand
TCGTAGCTTCTGCATATATATATATCAGGTTCAAAATTTAAATTTTACGATCAGTTCGAGTTTCAAATTCTATCACAGCTTCTGCATAGACATATAAAGTTCAAAATTTAAATTTTTCAGATTCTATCACATCTTCTGCATAGATTTATCAGGTTTAAAATTTATTACACTAGTATTTACACTTAATTGATAAAAAATAAATATTCAAATTCGAAATATGATTAGAGCTTCTATGTATCATGAACTTTTATTGAATACGGTTAATATGAGTTTTTTAATTTTTTTTTTAATTTTTTGTTGTAATAGTAAATTAAAAGGAGACATTTTCTCAATTTGTGTTATAGCTATTTGAAGCATCCAGTGGACTGGCTATTGTTTCATCGATTTACCTTAACTGAAAATCAACTCATATTGATCAATTAAATTTGTTAAATAATTTCTAAAGCTATTGAATTGCCCTGTCATTCTTCTCTTCAGTCAGTAATATACGGGTTCAGAATTTGAACTTTATGATCAGTTTGAGTTTTAGATTCTATCATAATTTCGGCATAGATTTATTAGGTTCAAAATATAAGAATGAAAATATAATGGGGAGTGAGAAATAACAGTGTAATTCTCCCTTGGCAAATGAATAAATGTGCAAACCATATATATTTTGGATGACATTATATTATCCTTGCCAAAGGAGAATGCCCTGTCATTCTTCTCTTCAGTCAGGAAACAGGTTCAAAATTTAAATTCTATGATCAGTTTGAGTTTCAAATTTTATCATAGCTTCTGCATAGATATATCAGGTTTAAAATTTAAATTTTATGATCAGTTCCAGTTTCAAATTATATCATAGCTTCTACATAGACATATAAGGTTCAAAATTTAAATTTTTCGGATTCTATCATATCTTCTGCATATATTTATCAGGTCCAAAATTTATTATACTAGTATTTGCACTTAATAGACAAAACATACATATTCAAATTCGAAATATGATTAGAGCTTCTATGTATCTTGAACTTTTATTGAATACTG
>NW_025830472.1:0-2681 GCF_002878395.1 Capsicum annuum | reverse complement strand
CACTACGAATGTATAAACCACACAAAACACATAAAACAATCAATCAAACAAACAAAACAAACGAATCCCAAAATATAGTATACCGTCCAATTATTACAACCCGAAATAAAAAAGGTATTGAAAAGTAAACCTACACTAACCTACATCAAACTACGCTCCAATGCCTTACCCAATGCTTTGGGGCTTCATCACGGGCGTCCTCCGAGTACATGATACGTTGGGGCATTCCCCGGTGAATAAATACAATTGCTTTGGGGCATTTCCCGGCAAATGAATACACTTGAATCAAATTCATAAAATCAAAACCATTCAATAAACATTTTTACATTCAAAATCACCAGTCCTACTTTTGCTTACCCGAACCTACTCTTTGCCTTATTCAATATCGACTTAAACACGATGTTATCAAATTCGAGTAAATGTTCATTTCAAATCAAACAACCAATGAGTCAAACTAAACAAAATTATCCAATTTTATTAAGTTTTCAATTCTCACCCCCAAATTTATCTTTAACCCGTCATTGAACCAATTCAACTATCAAATCCCTTTTCAAAATCTAAAACCAACATCAAACCCATACCCGAACGAAGATTCAAACATTTAAGCATACCAATCATTCATATCCGCAACAATAATTAACATTTGTTCAAAATATTCAAAACCATACCACAAAATCACGATATTAACCAACTTCGATATAGTAAAAAAATAGAGTTAAGAGATGGACCTTTGAAGAGCCGATTGCATTGATAATAAAGTTAGGAAAACCCGGACTTAGAATTCCCAATAGAACCTCAGCAGCGACCAACTCCAAATTCAATATTGAGAGATTTGAAACCCCAAAATCGGTCTTGATAGACTGATTGACACGAAAAGCAAAACCAATTTCCAAACCCAAAGCAAAAACCGATGAACCCGTAACCCGATTTCGACAAGGAGATGGAGAAACAGCTGAACCCAAAACTGTCGATCATGATAGGGAACTAAACAACAAAAACCAAGATTTTTTTTAAGTTTCAAGCTTGTCCGATCAGCGAGACAACCTGTAAACCAATTCCGGCGAGAAGGTTCACCAGAAAACAGTTGAGACACTGGGTTTATATCGTTATTCCTTCTCCATTTTCTTCTCGATCTCTCCCTACTTTGATTTCTCGCTCAAACCCTCTTTTCTATGATCACTCAATTTTCTCTCTTCTCTCCCGATCTGTGCGTGTGTGTGTGAGCACGAGAGCAAGTTGTGCGTCTCCTGTGTGTGTTCGATTTGTGAGGTGAATAGTCTAAGAAAAAGAAAATAAAGAAGTGTAATTTTTTAGTATCTGTATATGAGGTATTCGAATTGCATGTCTCTGTATTGGTTCTCTGTGTTTTCTATGGAGAAGAAGATTGATGTTCTTTTTTATTTTTTGTGTATGTGGATTATTCTATTAAGCAAAATAGTGAAAAGCCTGTCCATTTTTCTCTCTCATGGTCCTTTCTGTGTATCTCCCCCTTTTCGAAAAATCCCTGCCTCCTTTTCCTTTGTGAAGAAGAAATATCCCGAGGGCCACGTGGATGGGTAGTGGGGGTGGGGTATAGGATAGGTGGGGTAGTGAGGTGGGGGTAGGGGTAGGGTGTGATGTGGTTTATTTTGATTGGGTAGGTTGTTAGGATAAGATAAAATTAGCTAGGGGGTTATTATTTTTTGTCATTTTGTGGAGGGATTATCACACGGACGAGGGTACACGGTAGAATAAGGTAAATAGGACAAAAATATCTTTTGGAGGAAAAAAATTACGTGTCTACAGCATGTCCCCTTTGAATGTAAACACGCAGTGTTTTCAGACAAAGAGTAGACAACGAGACAGAATTTTGTCCCGACCCTTATTCAAAAATAAAACAAAAAGAAGGAGGAAAACTAAGTCTTGATTTAGGACATCCTACCTACCCAAGTTATGAAGGAATCAAGTCACGGGTATCTCAAAGGATTGGAGAGAGAAGGACTATACCGAGTTGGAGAGTCGAGTGAGGTTCCATCGAGGTTCTGGTTCGCGGCTCTGTCATTGCATCAAAATTAAAAATTACAAGTTAAAACATAAATAAAATTACAAAATCCTATCTACACAGCTTTTTTTGGACTCTTGACTTGAGTTTCATCGCCCTATTCTTCAGGCGGGCTCCTGACTTGCAGTTTCATCACTTATTGCTTGGTTTTCAATTATTTCACCTTGTTGCTTGACTTTCCATTTATTCACCCTGTTCTTCAGGCGGGCTCCTGACTTGCTATTTCATCACCCTGTTCTTCAGGCGGGCTCCTGAAATTACATCATAACTAAAAAGAAAATTATCCCAAACAAAGATTGTTATAAAGAGAAATTTCGTTTGCCAGAAAAGTAAAGTTCCAAAAACAAGAATTAAATTTTACCCCAGTTTATCATCAAAGGACTTTTGTGAACGTCACATCATTAAAGGAATCAAGGAGAATAACTTGACTAAAAGGTACGTCTTATAGGAATTAAGGGAAATGACTCGACTAAAAGATACATCTTATAGGAATCAAAATTTAAGCTAGGAAGTGCATCACCTAAAAAGCAAAATTCAAATTACCCAATCAAGGAAGTGCATCTCCTTACCAATGTTGCTTGAATTATTAAAACAAGGAAGTGCATCTCCTTACCAATGCCGCTTGAATTACCAAAATAAG
>NW_025830471.1:0-1146 GCF_002878395.1 Capsicum annuum | reverse complement strand
GTGACTATAGTTCAGTAGGTTTGCCTGGTTTCCACTTTGGTGATGGTCTCATTTAAAATTATTAATTTTTTATGAGTTTCCATATCTCAACTATTCCTGAGTCGGGGTCTATCGGAAACGGCATTTCTACTTCATCTGCGGTAATGATATGGATTGCGTACACTTATCTTTCTTAGACCTCATTATATGGGAATACACTGAGTATATTGTTGTTCATATCTCAACTATCCATTGTTTTATTTACCTATCACATTGTCATTCGTATCAAAACATACCTCACTGTTGAGTTATCAAGTATTTGTTCCAGTATCCAGTGAATAACATACGTGTGTAGGTTACTTAGAACTGAGGTGTGTATTAATATAATGAGCGATAGTTTGGGTAGGTAAATAGAACAATGGATAGCAGAAGTACAAACTCGCGATCACATTGGTCGATTTTTGTATAATTATCTATTAGTTTTTTAATAAAATCGACCATAAGTGATTGATCTTTTAATTCTTGGCAAAAAATTTACCACTTTATTGATAACATGTAGTCGATTTTCTAGCAATTTTTCAAAAATCAATCACATGTGGTCAGTATTTTTAGCAATTTTTCATAATCAGACCACATGTGATTGATTTTTTTAATAATTTTATAAAAAAAATTGCAGCATGTATGATGCATTTTCAAAATAACCTCCTACAGTGGCACAACTATGATTTTCATTGAGGGGGTTCGAAAGTAAATATATGAACTAGTAGAAGGGGGTTCAACATCTACTATATATGCATAAAAATTATTTTTAACCATGTAAAACTAGTATAAAAATAATATAATTTTCGATCGAAGGGGGTTCGAATAATACAACCCACCAATTCAGATATAAACCATTCAAACATCAAAATGAAAACATTGGCCCGAGAAAACAAAAATCCAAACATTCAAATATCAAAATCAAAACATTCAAAAATAAATCAAAGTTTACAAATCAAAAATAAACTACAAATCACCAAAACATATAAAAGAGTAAGTTACAACTCATCCTCATCCCCATCCCCATTTCCTTCCTCTTTCTTTTCCTTTGCCTGTGTAGTGTAATCCTTAAGTGGATCTTGGCCTCTTGCAGCCTGAGGTGCATCACCGGAACATCGAAGAAAAAAT
>NW_025830470.1:0-2106 GCF_002878395.1 Capsicum annuum | reverse complement strand
AATGTTGATGATCTGAGGTAGAGGATTATGACTGAAGCGCACAGGGCGCGATATTCTATTCATCCTGGTGCCACCAAGATGTACCAAGACTTGCGGGAAAATCTATTGGTGGAGTGGCATGAAGAAAGATATAGCAGCATTTGTAGCTAAGTGTGCAACATGCCAACAGGTTAAGGTTGAACATGAAAGACATGGTGGTATGATGCAAGAGTTTAGTATTCCCACATGGAAGTGGGAAGAGATAAATATGGACTTCGTAATTAGTTTACCTCCTTCCCGATGCCATCAAGATTCCATTTGGGTTGTGGTTGATAGGTTGACTAAGTCTGCTTATTTCTTGCCTATTCATACTTCATATACTGCTGTGGATTATGCTAGATTATATATTCGAGAGCTAGTCAGATTGCATTGTGTTCCCTTGTCTGTCATTTCGAATAGGGGTATTCAGTTCACTTTGCAATTTTGGAAAGTTTTTCAGAGAGGTCTTGGTACCTAAGTGCTTTTGAGTTCTTCTTTTTATCCACAGACCGATGGTCAGGCTAAGTGGACCATCCAGACCTTAGAGGATATGTTGAGAGCTTGTACACTTGACTTTAAGGGAAGTTGGGATGATTACTTACCGTTGATAGAGTTTGCTTACAATAACACTTTCTACTCTAGTGTTGGCATGGCTCCATTTAAAGCCTTATATGGGAGGAAGTGTAGATCACCCATAGGTTGGTTCAAGGTGGGTGGAGCGGCTGTGAGTGGTCCTGATTTGGTATTTGAGGCTATGGAAAATGTTAAGTTGATTAGGGAAAGGTTAAAAACTGCACAGAGTCATCAAAAGTCATATGCAGATGTTAGAAGGAGAGACCTTGAGTTTAAAGTTGGTGACCTAGTGTTTCTGAAAATTTCACCTATGAGGGGGGTGAAGAGATTCGAAAAGAAGGGGAAGCTTAGTCCCTGATATGTTGGTCCTTACAAAATTCTTCGCCATATTGGTAACGTAGCTTATGAGGTCGAGTTGCCTTCCGAGTTGTCCTCTGTTCATCCAATATTCCATGTCTCCATGCTTATAAAGCATATTAGCGATGCTGTGGTAGTGGATTCCTTTGTGAGTGATGACATTTAAGAAAATCTTTCTTTTGATGAGATTCCTATTGAGATTCTTGATTTCAGTGTATGAAGACTAAGGAACAAAAAAGTTTCCTTAATAAAAGAGTTGCGGCGAAACCAATCTGTTGAGGGTGCAACTTGGGAAGCTGAGGCGGATATGCGATCCAAGAACCCACACCTATTTTCCACGAACTCCAATCAAGCCAAAGGTACCGTTCTTTTCTAAATCATGCACTTTCGATAAAAGTTACAGCAGTTCAGCTGTCATTTATTATGTGTTCATCTGTAGTTTCTTGAATTTATGCATTCTATGTTGCATTCGGAGTGAGAAACGATGTGGTGATGAGTCTAACGAATTGTTTCAACTGTTTGCTTTATTCCCTAACTAATCTTGGCATGTCTAGCGTCATTCGAGGATAATGTTTCCAAGGGAGGGATGATAAAATACCCCGGGAAATTTTTCATTGAAATTTGGTGCGTAAACGTGTTGGGTTCTATCTTATAGAATGAATTATAAATTTTTCGTGCAGAATGTCTTAGATTAAGACCCAACATTGCTTATAGTATCGAATAACATTTCCAACGATATGTGTATCATCCAAAATAGACACCCGAGCAACGAGTTATGAACATTCCGATCGAACCATGAATAGCAGTGAACAGTATAACATGCAGCAAAAAGTACTGAGGCCTGGCGTATTTTTGCTCCAAATTTAAACAATCATAACTCCTTGTAAATAATGATCTGGGTGATCTACTATATATCAACAGAAATCCTTGGGAGTCCTCTTTCCAATGAAATTGGTTTCATCCAATTTTTCTATCGGAGCAAAAAGTTATGGTCGATCTACTTCAGCTTACCAAAAGTGAATTTTTGGGTAAACTTCAAACGATCATAACTCCTCGTACACAATGATCTGGGTGAGATACTATATATAAACGGAAAGATATGAGAGTCCTATTTCTAATGAAATTGGTTCATCCAATTTGGATATCGGAGTAAAACGT
>NW_025830469.1:0-1661 GCF_002878395.1 Capsicum annuum | reverse complement strand
GTGGTTACATGCAAAATTCAGTAGCTGGAAGTGTTCTGAATGGACCGATATTTAGACACTGTTTCAGCTCTGTCGAGGGCAACATCAGTTCAGGATTGGGAATTGCCGTAATTTTGAAAGAGGAAGGGGGAGAGTAATCTCGGTGACGATGCTTCAATTTGCTTTCACCGAGTTTATTGTTGGACAACATATTCAAATTTATGTTGCGATGACATAGACAACGACTGGATCCCTTGGTCGTTCGGAAGATGTTGTTGACTCGTCCTTAGCCACAATAGGTTCTTACAGTTTTGTGAAGTGTATACTTGTATATAATTTACATTTGTAATTAGCAAAAAATAATCGATTTGGTATCACGCCTGTTGAGAACTACATTCGTTGTGAGAAGATCATTGCTTGCTATTCACCCTTTTATTTTAAGTTTATAGCATGATATTTTTGGCAATTTTTGTCCAAGATTTGTACACCAATATTGGGAAGTCTCAAACTAGAGTACCTGAAGTTGAAACGTGGCATAAAGAGAGACTCTAATGAGTCAACTGCTTTCAATCATTTTCTTTTGTTTTAGCCACAGAAATGGGGCTCTCCTTCATGACATTACTGGTGCAAAAATCGTCAAATAGTCAAAAGGCATTTGTATTATGTTGCCTAATTGTTTGATCATGAAAATTTCATACCAGCACTTGCACCAAATTTATTGTGGTCAATGAGAATAACAATAATCTCGTTTACTTTTTGTACTTGATTGCGTTTTATTTGTTCGAAATTACTAGTACTAGTTCTTTTTTTATTTTAGCATATCCAATTTTCCTTTGTAATATCTAACATACATTCAAGTTAATTCTTTTGAACACATGGACAACATTGAACATCAGAATCACTGTATTACTGTTACATTTAAGGAGCTCCAATAAGCATTTCAATATCTAATTGACTAAACAACAAGAAGAAGAAGCTCAATCTCAATATAGTTCCACAAGTGAGTTCCATTTACTGAGAAACTTAAAAGAGTTTCTTATGATTTAATGTATTACCAAATACTTTTAGTTTAAGCATACTTCAGCACAAAAAGACATTGAATTTCATGTGATATCCAATAGGTAGAAATGGATAAAAAAATCCTCTTCCAAATGTAGTACTATATGAGAGGCCCTATTTTTTTTCCTAATAAGTAGGGTGTACATAGGTCGGGTTAGTTCAGTTTTTCTTAAAAAAAAATATCAAATCAATCATGTCGGTTTATTAAAACTATAAATCAAATCAAACCAACATAAAATTAATTTTTTCGATTTAGGTTTTAATCGTTTTTTTTTTTTCGGTTTTGTTTTTATAATCTTTAGTTTTTACAATTATATTGTGATCGAAGATTAGATCAAATATGTTTTCACTCGTGTCCTAATGAAAAACCATAATTATAAAAAAAATTAGTAGCGAAAAACTCTCTTGAAACTAAAAAAGTGAGATGAAGAGTGAAAAGTTTAGGTTTTAAATTTATATTGAGTTTTCGATCATTTAATTAGCAATTAATGGATAAATATTACAACTTAAAGACCCAAATCTAAATATATATAGGGCAAAATCTACTTTTAAATTATTGAAAATTACTAAAATTATTTGAAAAAGTATTTTAAAAGTAGATTATAATTAATATTTTATGTATA
>NW_025830468.1:0-1064 GCF_002878395.1 Capsicum annuum | reverse complement strand
ATTTGGAACTTTGGAAGTTTGTGTGTGGGAACCATATTTTGTTTAAACGACTTAGAATTAAAAATCCGACTTCTTCAACACATTCAAAACATTGAATTTAGTGTTTTTACATATTTTGTTGTGCAAAAATTTGGTTTCAGATGCATCCCAAGCCAGCCAAAACTTGGAATATTTTCCATGTTTCAGCCGTCATCTGGTACAATAAAGGACCACGATTGCCGAAGGGGACTCAGGATCGTGATGCCGCGATCGCAGCTAGCGTGGGTGCATGACCTTAGGGACTGGGAAGGGTCTTTATAAGGCCATTTTTGGTCGAGAATTTGCCATTTATCCATTTTGTTGAGACCCATAAACCCTAGTAGATTGTGAAATCCTTAGATTGAGTCTTGGGTGTTGAATGAGATCTTGAATAGCATGCATAATCGAGATTAACATCAAATCTAAGGTTTGAATCCTTCAATTTTAGTGTTGAATTCTTGATTATTTGACCCAAAATACCTAATGGCTTGAGGCTTGATTTTAGCCCAAATTGGATTTATTTGCACCAATTTCTTGAAGGTTATAACTCTCTAATGGTATTTGAAGAGTGGGTTAGTCTCGAAAGCTCGTTTTCGATAAGTGGGACCCAGTTGGGGTTTTGGTGTCATTTTGGGTCCGAAGTGTAATAGTGTAATATGAGTATCGTTAAACTCGTATTGATGAGTAAATTATTATTTTGTTAGTGTGATGGTGAAAATGAGCATGTGATGTATGATGTGTGGTTTGCGGTTCGGCTTCAAGGTAGGCTTCTGTCTACTTATCTTTATAGATGTGTGATAAATATTGCATGTGAATTTGGATGTTAGGTCTGATTATGAGTAGAATGGCATAGCCTTGATTGTGGATATTTGTGGATTAGATAAGGGTTTTGCACTCGTAAAATTGTATATTTATAACCCTTTAGAATCCGACCAACTTCTCCTTAGTTTAGATAAGCTTGTATCATGAGTACAATATAGTGTTAGGTTTGGGATGTGGTTTTGATAACGCTCAATCTACAGCTCTCGTGGGAGTGTAAAGCGGTC
>NW_025830467.1:0-1045 GCF_002878395.1 Capsicum annuum | reverse complement strand
GGGAGGTAATTATGTATTCTCTCTAAATTTATTAGTTAAACAATGAAATTTGCTGCTAATCCTTTTTAACGACATATTTTTGTTAGCTATGAGCAAAGTAGGGATGGATTAGCGATGCAGTTTTAGCTAATTTCAGTTTTTTTTCTGAAGTAGTTTTTTGTTAGTTTACGTGCTTCTAAATTTATACTAAAGAGTTTATTGAATTTTGGGATATATATTTTCATTGGTGAAATATTTTTAAGGACACTGTTCCTGACATGCTTCAAGCTATGAGTTTGAAGTATTTTTCAAAAGATTTTCAATAGTGTGTTAAAGAGCAGAAAGGATATATATTTTTTTGTTTTGAAATTCAAAGCTCCTCCGTTGATTATTGAATGGAGAGGATATAATCAATGTTAAATAAATATCGCTTGTAGAACTTGTTGTCCCACTTCCATTAGAAAAGTCATTTTTCCTTATTTTTAACGAACTAATTAAAAATATTTTCTAAAAAATTTAACCAACCTAACATGATAAAATTAAAATTTTTTTTGTGAAAAATATTTCACATACTGAACACACCCTAAAAGTTAATTTAAATGCCCTTTAATAATCTTGCAACTTGATTAATAATAATTTATTTTAATATTTTTTGTCTTACACTTTTTATTATAATGGGGTCTAGTTTAAAGGACCCATTACATTAGTGTGATCAGAAATCATTTGTTGAACACAAGCTCTCAGCATCATGTTGAAAATCAAAAGGGTTGGGGGTTGGGGGTAGGGTAGAGACGAATTAAAATTCTTATGCTTCAAGTTGACTCGACTTCCCTAGAAGGTAATGTTAGTACCAAAAATGATAATTATATAATGTAAACAACAGAAAATAAGTAAATAACACAAGAAAATTTATCCTAGTTCAAAACATCCTTGTGGTGCCTACTTTCAGTCTCCTTAGGTTACAAGTATCGTGACCCAACCATGAATTGTGCGGGCACCTAAATAACACCTACCCTAGTTAGGAAAACTCATATAAATCAAAATTTGATTAGTGTAGAAGTTAAAA
>NW_025830466.1:0-1777 GCF_002878395.1 Capsicum annuum | reverse complement strand
ATGTCGCCTCGTGAATTTACTTAAAAATAAAGTCCCAAGTCCCAAAAAAAACAACTGAAACAGGCTCTACAAGTTTTAAATATTATGATACATGTTTAGGTGGCTTATTTGACCGATAGGGATAGGCTTTTCTGTCGCTTGGATATTTAATTGTATAAGAATAATACTGGATAAGATGAATTAGTAATGTAAGAATTAGTTATGTTGCATTTCTTATTCATATTTTAGTTTGGTTTACGAAGAATAATTTTGACTTTATTTATGCTTATTCGTGTATTAATAACTTTGTATTGTGACGTCGTATTTTACATTTGGTCGATGGAGTTAGGCTCATTTGTTTGCACTTAATGGAGGTTTGAATCTGAATGGTTCAAACTTCAAACCATTAAGTGCACTTATTTTTTATTAAGATTTTAGCTCTTAATAGGTCTTAATCATTCTGATTTAGAATCAAATCTTAATAGGTCGGAAGAGGTATTCTGGTGTTGGATAATATTCACCACCACTCTACTCATAATCATTAGTCACCACCTCTACCACCGCCATCATTTTCAACCATCACCCACCACCAACAACCACCTTTACTATCAACAACAAACATCGCTACCAACTACTGTTGTCAACCACTACCACACCTACTACCTCTATTATTCTAATTATATTTACTGCTACCACCGCTGTCAGCAGCACTACCATCATCAGGCATTACCCAGTCAATCCCTACTATCGATGAACTCATTTATCACAACTAGCACCACCGTTAACTACCACTAATACATTACAACCTCCACACATTCTTCGGCGGCCATCACTATTGTCACTAGTAACACCACCTCTACCATCACTTTAATCACTATCATTGCTACAATTTATATCTACTAACAACCATCTCCACCATCACAATTAACATCTCCAACTAGCACCAACACATTATCAACCATCATGCATTCATTTTTCATCCTTCACAATCAACACCTCCAACTACTAATATCAAGCAACGTCACATCAAAATCACCACCATCACTATTGACTGCCACCATCATAACAGCCACTACAATACCAGTCATCACAACTATCACCACTAACATTACTAATCACTAACATCAATCATTGTCACTGCAACCACCATTATAAACCATCTTCACTCTCACTAACAAACATAAATATTTTTTTCAATCAAATAATAATTTATTGTATTAAATTGCATACTTTTCTGATATATAATCAATTTTTTATTTGAATTATATTTTTTTTATTATATATACAAATAGAATTTTTTTGCACATTCAGATGTTGAAAAACAAGTAGTCTTAATCATTCAGTTTTCAAATTTAGAGACAACATCTTAATCATTCAGATGTGCATTCAGATTCAGACGTCTGAATCTTAAAAAAACAAATCCAGCCTTTGTTTTCATTAAACAATAGAGTTAATAAGTTACTGATTTTTCTTTTTTCTTAATTAGTAATTCATTGTACTAATCATAACCACACATATTGCCTAAATGATGAATTTAGTTTATCGAAGAGGTTAGTTCTGTTAACACTACAAGCATATTAGTCTTCCATTAACTTTAAAATGACCGCGCACTGCGTAGGTACGCAAGATATTCAGTTTTAAAAAGGAAAAAGAAAATTAGAAACAGGAAACACAATTGAGAAAGAGAAAAATGAAGAAGTTGATGAGAAGAGTAGTTGCATTTCTCTGTTGATGCTACCTGAGGGTTGTACCGTTGATATCTTAGACTTAACGAGCCTGAGGGACGTTTGCCATCTTT
>NW_025830465.1:0-1188 GCF_002878395.1 Capsicum annuum | reverse complement strand
CTTCAGCGCAAAAGCTCTTTGGAAGCCTACTATCAATCAACATGGTTCTAGCAATCTCTATAAGGGTTATGTTCTTTCTTTCAACAACTCCATTTTGCTGAGGAGTCCTAGAGTCAGAGAAGTTGTAACTAATCTCATGTTTAGCTCAAAATCCTGCAACATGGAAGTTTTCAAATTCAGTTTCATGATCAGATCTGAATTCAACATTTTATAATTTAGCTTTATTTGAATTTTCTTCGCAAAAGTTACCAGAACCTCATAGGTTTCATCCTTGGTTCTCAAGAACATTGTCCAGGTGAGCTTACAGTAGTCATCCATAATGACAAACACATACTTTTTTATCCTCTAGTTTTGACTTTACCAAGTCCACAAAGATCCATGTGCAACATCTCAAGGGGTCTAGAAGTTCTCACCCACTTGTTCAGTTTAAAGAAAGACTTAGTTTCTTTTTCCTTATCACAAACATTACAAACCTTTTTTTCTGGATTTTCAAATTTGGCATGCTATAAACCAGTTCCTTTGAAATCAACTTGTTCAGTAAAGAGGAACTTACATATCCGAGCCTTCTATGCCATAAATCAACATCTTTACTTATAAATCTTAAGCCAGTTAATTCCCCATCACCATAGACTCTAAATATGCACATACATATTTTTGAACCTTTTGGCCTTGAGAATAACTTTCCCAGACTTTAAGATTGACACAGTATATCTATCAAATGAAAACTTCACCTCATTACCTTTGTAACAGATTTGAGAAACACTTAAAGACTGTACTTAAGGCCATTCACATAATACACATCTTCTATTATTTGATCAAGTGATTTTCCAATCTTTCACACACCATGAATATAACTCTTTTTACCATTTCTAAAAGAGACACCTCCATCTTTAAGTGTCCTGAGAGGGAGAAAGCAGTTAGTCCTTCCAGTCATATTCTTTGAACATCCACTATCCATGAACCGGCTCTAACTACATTCCCTTTCTCCTACCTGCAAACATAGTCATTTGTTAAATTTGGGAACCCACTTGAGTTTGAGTTCCCAAAAGAAAGACAAAGGTGCGATCAAATATTTCTTGGCCCATCTAGGTAGAGAGTTCTTCTTCACATTTTTCAAGGGTATGGAACCCTTAGGATAATAATTCTCCTACTGGATGTATCTAGAACTATTCATTCTAGCTCTAAGAC
>NW_025830464.1:0-1029 GCF_002878395.1 Capsicum annuum | reverse complement strand
TATATATATATATATATTATAATGTATATATATTGTAGTATATTTTGAATGGTGCATATATATGTATAATTGTGTATATGTGTATATATTTTTCAAATTCTAATGTAGTATATGCTATATATATAGTGTATATATATTGTTTAACGTATTTAAAATGTATATAGGTGGGTATATATAGTGTATATAGAAAAAAAGTTTTTTTTTTCATTTTTGACCAGGTTTGACCGAATTTGACCGGGTTTAGGTGAGTTTGACCGGGTTGGGTTAAGTGGGCCGGGTTAGGGTTGTTTTTAAAAAATTACTGTTGAGCCCGGCCCGGCCCACCTTACCCCCAACCCGGACCCGGCACGACCCATAACCCGGCTAACTTTAACGGGCCGGTTCCGGGTTGGCCCGGCCCAGCCCACTAGACAGCCTTACCTTTTCCCTAAAATAAAATGTTTGGAAGTTGGTAAAGAGCCGTCCCTTGTTTCAATCAAAATGAGTCCCCGAGACCTCGGGACATTGGCTTCCGTCAACAGTGAACTATTAAGGATCGCGTCCCGCGCATATTCTACATTATAGCCTGCAACTGATTCAACTTCCGCTTCTGGGAGGTCAAACGGAGCTCGGTTAGTTTCTGCTAGATGAGATATAAAGAACATAACCAATACAGGGAACAAGGGAATATCGGACCATATCTGCTTTTGCGCCATGACAATCTCACTCGAATTAAGAGAACCTACACATATTAGTATAGTATATCGGGGTCCCGGCCATCGCACCTAAGCATGCATTTGAGGGACACTGGGTATATGTTATAGCTGTTGTGCGAACTTAGTACTCTCTTTTACTATTATTTTATATAATTCTATATTGAGGGACTCTTTCTTTTAAGAAATGTATCTTTTATATTGCCAATATATTTATTTGATTCAATTATTAATCAAGTGAATATTTTTTTTTCATGTCATTGCAGTGCATGCATGCTAAAGAATACAGTTCAAAGAAAACCTACAGAAAAAAATACAGCAAATTGATGAAAATTAA
>NW_025830463.1:0-1122 GCF_002878395.1 Capsicum annuum | reverse complement strand
AAATCATATAATAAGACAATGAGAATAACAAGGGACAACTATCATATTTATGTCCAAGAGTCTAACATAAGAAGACTAAGGAAGAATCAAGGTGAACTATCCTATTCCGACTACATTCAATATATGCCAATGCTAAACTGTATATACCAGGTCAATATACAAGTAAAGAGCGAAAGAAAGATATATTATAATATACAAGGCGAAAGAACGACTATACAATTTGAACAATGAATGAAGGGATATCCAATAGTGACATGGCTTCATATAGCTAGACATATATGTGTATGTATGTATATATATATATATATATATATATATGTATATATATATATATATATATATATATAAATAGGAGGTCATCTCAAACATAACCTAAATTGTCATATTCTCATTTTTAGACCTCATTATAATACTATCAGTATTTAATACCAACATACTCAAAATTTCTAATCCATATGGATAGACATACAATAATCGTGCACAGTAATGCAATCATAAGATAGCAAAGGCCGAAGACATACCTCAATCCCAATACCGGATCCATGACCGATCTGTCATAAGCTAGCCATAATAGTGATCATAACCACGATAATAACAATATCAATAACATCATAAATAACCGGCTACTCCAGACAACCAAATACCTAACCGAGCCTATGCGTACCCCACCTCAATCAAATCTTGTTTTTGACCCTCAAAACTTATTTGAAACCCAAAATAGATGATCCAATAGTGAAATTTAAGTGTAAACCACAATTCAAATCCATTGGAATCATCAAAACTTTCATACAAGGTCATTTAGGTAAAAGTGGGGCCCACATATATAGTTTCAATTTTATGACTTTCTGACTAATAGGTCTAAATGAGCTCCGGTGCATTGGACACGAACCAAAGGTCTACCTAGATTAAAATCGATATTTCGAATATGCTGGAATAGTCAAAATTTTCATCCGAGATCATTTCTCTGAAGTGTTTGATCGGTGGCCATTTAGAACCAACGAAGAATTCTAAATAGAGAATTGACTATAAAAAACAAATGAACTGCCCAGTAACCGAACCCTCAGTCCCAGCAAGCTATAAATGACTTGGGGAAGCTATGTAGAAGCTCAAACGGTGAAGATA
>NW_025830462.1:0-2043 GCF_002878395.1 Capsicum annuum | reverse complement strand
CAGTGTATCCCCATGGGGTACGCCAGTCTTATTCGTGCACAAGAAAGACGGTTCTCTCAGAATGTATATTGATTACCATCAGCTCAACAAAGTCATGGTCTAGAACAGGTATCCGCTGCCTAGGATAGACGACTTATTTGACCAACTTTAGGGATCTAGTTATTTCTCCAAGATAGACCTCATATCAGGCTATCATCTGCTCAGAGTTATAGAATTTAACATTCCAAAGATAGCTTTTCGTACCCGGTATGGTCACTTTGAATTTTTACTCATGTACTTTGGTCTTACCAATGCCCCTGCATCTATTATGAACTTGATGAACCAGGAGTTTAAGCAGTACTTTGACACATTTTTCATAGTCTTCATAGATGATATTCTGGTCTATTCTCGCATAGAGCATGATCATTCAGACCATCTCATAATTGTTCTTCAGACTCTGTGGGATCACAAGTTATTTGCCAAGTTTAATAAGTGTGAATGTTGGCTAATATCAGTAGCATTCCTTGAACACATTATTTTCGGTGATGGCATTAGAGTAGACCCTCAGAAAACCAGAGCGGTAAGAAACTGGCCTCGCCCTATCTCTCCATCAGGTATTAGGAGTTTATTGGGTTTGGCTAGCTATTGTTGATGGTTTGTCAAGGGATTTTGTTCTATTGTATCTCCTATGTCTAGATTGACTCAGAAGAAGGTGAAGTTTTAGTGGTCAGAATATTGCAAGAAGAGTTTTTAGGAGTTGAAGACTCGACTCACCTCAGCTCCAATTTTAGCACTTCCCAACGATTTTAATGGATTTGTAGTATATTGTGATGCATCCAGAGTAGGTTTAGGATGTGTCCTCATACATCATGGTAGAATTATAGCCTACGCCTCCAGAAAGTTAAATCCCCACAATAAGAATTATCCTACTCATGACCTTGAGTGAGCAGCAGTTGTCTTTGCCTTAAAAATTTTGAGGCATTATCTATACGGTGTTCGTGTAGACATCTTCACAGATCATCAGATCCTTCAGTATGTCTTTTCCCAGAAAGATATCAATCATCATCAGAGAAAGTGGTTAGAGATCTTGAAGGATTATGACATGAGTGTCTTTTGTCATCCTAGCAAGGCCAATATAGTGGCCAACGCACTCAGTAGACTGTCCATGCATAGTGTTTCCTATGCTGACAATGGTAAGAAGAAATTAGATCAGGAGATTCATCAGCTTATCATACTAGGCATTCGCTTAGTCAACTCTTAAGACGGTGGTGTTTGTGTTCAGAGTAGTTCAAAGTCATCTCTAGTTTCTGAGGTGAAAGAGAAGCCAGAAAGGGATCCTAGCCTTGTCAAGCTATAAGAGTCAGTTTAAGTCAGGAAGTAAAGGTTTTCTCCCAAGGGGGAGATGGTGTTCTTTGTTTTCAGGGTCGTCTATTTGTTCCTAGTGTAGATGACTTGAGGCAGTGAATTCTTGTAGAAGTGCATGGTGCATGACACTCTATTCATCCAGGGACCCCCAAGATACACCAAAACTTGTGGGAGATCTATTGGAGAAGTAGGATGAAGAGGGATGTTGCAAGTTTTTGGTTAAGTGCTCTACATATCAGTAGGTTAAGATAGAGCATCAAAAACCTAGTGGTTCTATCCAGGAGTTCACTATTCTTACTTGGAAGTGGGATGAAGTAAACATGGACTTCGTGATGGGTTTGCCTAGAACATGTCATCATCTTGATTTAGTTTGGGTCACTGTAGACAGAATGACCAAGTCAGCTTATTTCCTTCCAGTTCATACCTCATACTCCATTGAGGATTATGCCAAAATCTATATTAGATAGTTGGTCAGATTACATAGTGTTCCACTATCTATCATCTCAGATAGAGGTACCTAGTTTACCTTTCACTTCAGGAAAGCATTCCAAAAGTGTCTTAGTACCCATGTTTATCTCAGTACAGTGTTTCATCCTAAGGCAGATGGTCAAGAAGAAAGGAACATTCAGACTCTAGAAGATATGTTAAGGGCATGTGTAATTGATTTCAAGGGAAGCTGGGATGACCACTTGCCTTTTA
>NW_025830461.1:0-2022 GCF_002878395.1 Capsicum annuum | reverse complement strand
GGACCCCTAGATCGTGCCTCAGAACCTAGAAGGTAGGGGGTCAACACTGTTGTACTGGTACGCGAAGAAATCCAAAATAATGTACTTGTAAATATATAAAATAGATGAGATAAGATTACAAAACATCATGCGTGATATGATCCAAAACAGTTGGGCATTTCTTTAATAACATAAAATATTCATGACTGTGAAAATCCTATTCTTTGTGTTACTTCTGAGTTAGGTTGCACTCCCCTACAAGTATGATATTCCACGGGCTATATGGAATCCTCCATTGACTCGGTGGGGAAGCCCCTAACCCAAGTATGCCGCAAGGGTTGGAGTGTTCTGAGTCTGATACGCCAAAGGGCACTAGGCCAGCGTAATATAATTAACCCGGCAAATCACGATTTTGGGCAATGAGTTGTCTGAACTCGTGGTTTCTTCGGGGAACAACTTAACATCTCTTTAAGCCCAATTTTATCCTTTTCTAAACATGTGTCATTCTGAAGTCTAAATCATTAAAGTCTGATACAGTCTGATTTCTAAATTAGTCTGTGTATTGTCTGATTTGGTATCAACACACCAAGACTTGCAAGTCATGTTTTCTGAGCCATAATGCAATAAGCAGGATCTTCCATTAAAGCATAGCTCATACTACCCAAACATGCAATTCGCATAAGATATTTCATGTTCCGAAAACATAAGTCAAAACTATGCAAAAGTTTTCATCCTTTCAATAAACAAGTGGCTGGTGGTCATGTAATCTTTAACAAACCATGCAACTCTTTTCATTATATGATTATGTTCAACATTCATCAACATAAACAACCCTCTCTTTGGAAGTTTAAACCACAATCCAATCATAACATTTTTCAAGGCATTTCGTGTCATGCTTTTCAAGATGCATTTAAAATAATTCATAGCATATCATAAGTAAAGGAAAATCATAACAAGAGAGGGATTTTTCACGAGTCATGCTCTCAATTCAATGATCAACCTTAAAACACATGCT
This sequence comes from Capsicum annuum, assembly GCF_002878395.1. NCBI lineage: Eukaryota > Viridiplantae > Streptophyta > Magnoliopsida > Solanales > Solanaceae > Capsicum > Capsicum annuum. Next base: position 1,028 of record NW_025830461.1, on the reverse strand, counting down.
TACATATATATATAATTTTAAATCAATTTGGGGGAAGGCTTAAAGTCCAAAACAACTCCATCAAGTATTCTAAAACATCATTATATTCCTAAATCCAAAACCCATTGCTTAAAATCATGATTCTAAAGCTTGTACATAATTAAAATAAGATTTCTATGCCCATGAGATTTTAGGAAAACCACGCGTACCTTAAATTATAATATTTTGAATGAACGCTTGCGTTAGGGATGCTATACGTACGATTGATGGGTGCTTCTTGTAGCCCTCGCAATGGGGATTCCGATTCTTAAAGAATTAAGGAAAAGCTACGGTTAAATCTTGAGATATGTTGATTTTTGGGTTGAAACCGTAAGGAGTGTTCTAGGTAATTTTGAGAGAAAATAATATTATTTTGGTGTTTGGGGGATTTAATCCCGTGTTATGGATGAATAGGAGGTGGAAAATACCACTTTTGCCCTTAAAAATGCGAAAACAGAACCTGGAAATTCGGTACGTGTGATAGAGCGTGTGTCACACGCTAATCGCGCGATGCTACTGTCTCAGTCACAAAAATGGCCATAAATTTTCGCTCGGGTATCGGATTTTTACGAACTTGGTATTGTTAGAAAGATAATTTGAAGAGCTTTCATTTGATATAGAGTAGACCTATAATTCTTTATATACAAAGAGTTATTGTCGATTGAAGTTGACCCAAGTTTCTACGCTCACTCAAACTCGAACGATAGGAAAGCTTTCAACTTGTCCTTGAGTTAGGGGACCTCTATGATCTCAATTCATGTTCAAATAGGTTCCCACACTACATGATTGATTAACATCCAAATTTCCATAGGATTTATGGCTTTTGTATCATCTATGCATAGAAATGACGGTTTTCGTTCTAGCCCGAAATGCGGGGTGTTACATAATCTCCCCCTTGGGAGCATTCGTCCCCGAATGATGGGTAGGAATGTTGTAGGTTAAAGGTATGGAATAACAAGAACATGTCTTCTAAGAAAGGATATAACTGATCTGAAACATTTAAACTTCTA
>NW_025830460.1:0-2335 GCF_002878395.1 Capsicum annuum | reverse complement strand
GGCTTGGAGTGGCCTCAAAGATAATCTAAAAGCACACTCTAAATTTTGAATCCAAGGCATTATGGACTTTAGCTCAGCATAGACTATGTACCACTACTGGGGAGAAACGTGCTAAGTTTGGTCCATGCAGCACTGATAATAGGGTTTATTTATGGATATAAGTTTGATGTTGGTGAGTTTGTTAGATTAAGAGATACGAGATAGAGCTGTGGGTGGAGAAAAACTACTTTGAGCTTATCTAAGTATAATTACTTAGATTTTCTTGGCTGAAAGGGTGCAGGAAATTCAAGGGATAGACTAGTTAGTTGAGCCTATGAAAATTATAGATTTAGGGATGATTAGAGATGCAACAAATCCCAAGGACAAAAAAGAGAAAAGAGGAGCGGAGATATACAGAGGTCAGACCGAGACTACTAAGGCTGTTGCAACTGATGACACCATAGGTAGAGGTGTACAGACTGAGCCACATACTTTAGATGCAATGGGTACATTTAGTTCCCCTCCTCCTACACAGTGTGTACCACCTTGACCTAGAACGATATCAGCCATCTTGATAGTGATGTCACAGGCTATATGGGATAAGATGCTGAAAAAACTAGCCATACTGGAGACCAAAGTTTAGTACATGGAAAGAGGTATGAAGCCTTGGGTTGAGACTAAGCTATAGGACCAAGATAAATAGGTGTAGCATCGGCTAGATGCTTTTATGCAAAGGATAACCCTTTAGTTGGGCAGTGGCCAAATCCAAGATATTGTAGAGGTGAAAATTGAGGTGGCCGAAATAAATAACATGGTGAATGAGTTGTATGACAAGACCTTTATCCAACATCTGATGATTATAGAGTTTGAGATAGAAATAAAAGTAAAAAATACCTAAAGTACTTCAAAACTGAAGGAGAAAGGAAGAAGAGAGAAAAAGAAGAGAAAACAAAAGAGTGCAGAAAAAGAATCTCAGAAGAAGGCTACGAAGGATAGTATCCAGAGTGAGCAGGACCGGTTAGTAAGGTTCCAAGAGCTATTAGCTGGTGTTGATAGATCAAACTGATAGTTGATGATGCTAAGGGGGCAGTGATATACCCCCGATGACTAATGTACCATTGAGCGCACCGGCCACAACCGATGCTACGTGTATGGAGCTAGTCCCGATAGTTGATAGTAGTACAGCTGAGGATAGTGGGACCCTACCTAAGGGCCCATGTGATGATGCAATATGAGCTGGTTCCTTGAGCGCCAAGGTATGTTCCTAATCCATGGTATTACATTTTTAGATGCACTGGGGATAGTGCATAGACTTTTAGTTGGGGATGGGGGTGTACTAAGGTTGCCACGAGTTACACTTGCCATGTTTCAAAACTTGTGGCCTCGATCTAAAAAGACTAAGAACTGACCTGTTTTTTATTTTGTTGAAGTTTTTGTTTTTCTTGTGAACCAACATGTTTTGTTTTTGGTGATGTTTTTGCTTTTATTGTGTCTTGGAATTGCTAAAATAAGAGGAAATTTATACTTATGGCAATAGATTTTATTTTTGAATGATTATGCTACTATTATCTAATATTGAAAAAATTATTCTAAAAATTGATATCCCATCTAAATTTTGATGACTGTGTGATATGTATGTGTGTGAGACGATTGTGAATCTGATAATTGCATTAGGATTAGGGATAGAACAACTAAGGCAAACAATTTCATAACCGGATAAGTAGTACCTAAAAGTATTATCCTACACGAGTATGTGTCAGGCATTACCCAATTCTTGGAGTGTCGAAATCTAGAACTTGCTCGGTTGCTAATACCTAGGGTTTAGGATAGTCTAATTGTAAATGATCATACACCATTCTTTTTTTGATTCTATTTGAGCCTAAATTCCCAACAAAATGTGATATGAATCTCTTGATCTAAATATTTTGAGCCTTAATTGACCTATTTATTTGATTACATCAATTTCACCTTCCCATTTTAACTACAATAAACTTGTATTGTCCTTGGTCCTCCTTGGACATTATGCACCTCAACTCAGACAAATTGCCTAAGTTGAGGGGTGCTATTATAGGGGTGCGTAGGAAAAAATAAGTGTGAAGAAAGATGTATAGAAATAAAAATGAAGAAGGACATGTGCCATGAAAATAAAAGATAATAAAAGAAAAATAAAGAAAAATTTGCAAGAAAAAATAAAAAAAAATTAAAAAAGAAAACCGCATCTGGTCCAATCTATTTAAAATAAAAAAAGAGACATAAGGGCGAAAATAAAATAAAGAAAAATAGAAAATAAGTGGACCCCATATAAAGCATAGTGTTAAGGAGGAGTAGTCACTGAGAAACATCAAAAATATACCTT
>NW_025830459.1:0-2829 GCF_002878395.1 Capsicum annuum | reverse complement strand
GTAAGCAATATAATTCAGACCATCATTAACATTATCATACCAAATGCGTGCTAGATTCTTTGGATAAAATCATGCAGTAGTGTAATAGAATGTTTAGGTTGAGAAATAGGGGTGCAAAAAATATGGTTTTTACAGGAGACTGCACTCAGGTACAACAATTGCGGTACCGTATTGCGGTCATCGGGACCGCGATCGAGGTATCTGAGACCACAGTCGATAGTTCTGCACATCACTCAAAACACACAATTTCAATCCCAAATTTGTGTTCCAAACAGGCACATAAACATCATTATCATAGAACTTAAGTCTAGATTGCGTGATTATAGCCCCAAATTCAAAGGAATTCATATTGAACTCATTGGGACATTGAATCGAACACATAGTATACACGTCAATTTCAATAGTTTTATGCTAAAATATGGGTACTCAAAACTTCCCCAAATGATGTGTACACACCCTACAACAGCTACCCACAACCATCAACATAAATAAGCGTAGTTTTTGCATTATAAACACTATTTCAGACCTATTCCTAACTGCCAGTCCCAAACCTACAATAACAATGAAAGTAAGAGAGTTTGAGACTACATACCAGGTAGTTTATGCAAAAGGCTTGAAATGAAAACTTGGATACTATACACAACGCCAAAATTTGAGAGAATTTTGAGAATAAACGTGTGGGAAAATGGTAGTCGAATGGACATTTAAACTGATTTGACTGTGATAATGATCCTCATTCCATGATCCCGAACTTGTGGACTCTACAATCACGATGACACGGACAGCGTTCGCGGTAACTGATACCAAAATCTAGGTCTCTACACTTTTCTGCTCAATCCAAACTTGCCAATTTCACACATTTCTCTTTCAAAGTTCATCCCATATTCCTCCTAGTGCTATCATTTCATGGATTATGCATGAAGAAATGCAAAAATAAAAGCTACTCTATCATGCATATATAAAAGGATACGAGCGACTTTTGTGCGTGATAGGATGCCTCCCATCAAGCGCTTGTTTAACATCGTAGAATGATAAATCCACCACTTCTTTTTGTGCTTTCACTAAGAAGATTTGATCTCCATCCCAACTTTAATTCAATCTGCGATGAGTGATAGAGAGATAGAAGAATCAGATCTCCCAAGGTAAAACTTGGAAGATGTGAGGACATGGCGAGAAAGATTTGATCTCGCCATTTTGAAGACTTTAAACCTTTTACCCAATTTGACATCGAACATTCAATTTGACTTCTTATTCAAAGGTGAAGACATCAATAGGCCACTAGTTGCACATGGGAAGTTGAAGTCCTTGGCCATTTATAGTGGGGCTTCCATGTGCTCTTTTAGAGTGTCAAATAACAAAATGTAGGGATTTTACTCCTTCTCTTCACAATCCCCTATTGGCCTAGGTATATGGATTCTCATCACATCCACAAAGTACAATGTTGAAAAGTGGTTTGAATGAGTTCTAACCCCTAACTCTAGAATTTCCTCCTCCATAGCACTTTCATCCCGAAGTAAACTAGAGCCTTTATAAGGGATGTGACTTAAGTCTTCTTTTGACTCTGTGCTATTTCTTTTATTTGGACATTTTCCACATCATTTGATTGGAAAATCACAGAGGAATCTTCACTACCAAGCTCACCATCATAGCTTGGTTTCTCTTCTTGATTAACCTCCTCTTGGAAAATGGGCATGGTGATGATATTTGCAAGGTTTGTTTACTTGCCCATTTCCTCTATTTTGACAATTTTCCTTTCAAATATCTCATGGGATTGATGCATCTCTTACATATTCTCCCTTATTGTAGTTACCCGATCCAAAATAGTTTAAAGCATTGCCTCTAAACTATTGGGTCTGGTATGTTGCTCTTTCTTCTCCTCATCATAAGACCTATCAAAATCATAAGAAGAACTACCAACTCAGTTAGCATAATAAGGGGATGGGGCATTTTGGAAAATCACTCCAATGTCCATCTCGACCACACACATAGAACAAGTATACTCCCAATAGGATCGAAATGGTATTTCCATCTCTCTCAAAGGAGAATATGGGCAATCTCTTCCAAAATAGGGTCCATCACAATATGGACATTTATCATCAAGATAGGACTTCCAACCACCAAATTATATTTATCGAAAGATGCCATAGAAAAATGTAAAACAAAAACATAAATTTACGTAACACAGGAAACAAAAGAAAGTCACAAACAAATATATAAAAGTTTAAATTCAAACAAGTAAGATAGACTTCCAAAGTAACTCAGTACGCTAAATTGTACCCCGACAACAACACCATTTTTTATAGTGCTCAACTTACACGTCCAATTTAGTGCAAGGCAAACGTTGTCAATATATTTACCTAACTTTGGAGTTGGGGTCGAATCCATGAGGAACAATGTGAATGGAAATCAAGTTAATTCAAAATAATGAATACTTGTTAAATTCAAACCAATATTACACAAAGTTGAAAATGAGGAAGATACATATTAACACTAATGTTTATTTTTGGGTTTTTCTAGTATAAATTTGTGGCTACGAATAATTAGAGTTTTATCAATTAAGAACGGATCTTGGGATTATGTATTACTAAGGGAAGTAACATGTGGATACTAGTAGGCAACTTAGTTTTACTAGATAAAGTGTGGATAGGTTTGGTTATAGGTTTTGATGCTACTCTTTCAACAAAACATCAAACTTTCATCCATTCATTCTTTCAAATACTTAATGGGTGTGTTCAACAATTGGTAAACCAAATTCAATTTAGGCATCCCTATTTCTAGGATGATACCCATGGTATAGTTAACTTCATAACCACCCTTATGTCTAAGACA
>NW_025830458.1:0-1505 GCF_002878395.1 Capsicum annuum | reverse complement strand
CACCTATTGCAACAGATGGACCACCAACACAACAACCAATAACACCACCAATGCCACCAAGACCACTATCAATGCAACCAATACCAACACCAAGACCACTGACACCACCACCAAAAACACAAATACCGACACCAACAACAACATCCACCAACAATACCACAAACACCATCTAATAATACCACGACAGTCAATAAAACACTGAGATAAAAACTAGGGTTTTCTCAGGTGCTTCCTATTTTTTTAGCATCAAAACACAAAATTGTTAACTCATTCTCGTAGATAATACAACTAAAGTCTTCTTTTTCATCATTGAGTAAAAAGCCCTAATTCTTAGAATAAAGAACAAATGTAGAACTCTTTTTAAACTCTGTTACCTGTGAAGACAGAGAAAATGATGGATACAAACGAGAATAAAGTCGAAAATAAAAACTATGTGGTCGAAAATGGAAAGAAAATCAATGTGTTTTAAAGGGTTGAGCAATATGTTGTAGTTGTTGTCTGTATTATGGAGAGAGAGAGAGGAACGAGAACTTGAGATTTAAAATAAGGAAAAGTTTTTTCCACAAATGAATGATTTGTACGGGTTGATTTGTAATTTTGGATAAGAATGACAAGTTTTGAAATTGATAATTTGGTTCGAATTGATCTTAATTAATTTTTAAAATTTCAAATGTACTAGTTCTTAAAACATTATGTTAATGAGAGCTCATTTCGACTCAAAGTGATCGATCGACGACTCGGGTTGGGATGAACGCAGTACCAACGCCAATTGTAAAGACTCAATTGGAGTTGTAATTAACCCTATGAGCTCATTCATTCATCCCTAGTTCTACCTAAATTAATTTAGGTAATATTAATCCTAACATTAAGTTTATGAGAGCTTATTTCAACTCAGAGTGATCGATCGACAACCCGAGTTGGGATAACTGCAATACCAACGCCAATTGCAAAGACTCATCTGAAATTGTAGTTGACATTATAAGCTCATTAATTCATCTCTAGTTCCACCTAAATCAATTTAGGTAAAATTAATCCTAACATTAAGTTAATGAGAGCTCATTTCAACTCAGAGTGATCGATCAATGACCCGGGTCGGGATGAACGCAATACCAACGCCAATTGCAAAGACACAATTGAAGTTGTAGTTGACCCTATGAGCTCATTAATTCTTCCCTAGTTCCACCTAAATTAATTTAGGTAATATTAATCCTAACATTAAGTTAATAAGATCTCATTTCAACTCAGAGTGATCGATTGACGATGTAACGCCCCGAAATCGGGTCCCGAGATGTCACACGGTGCTTAGGGTCACAAGTGACCCCAAGCTAACCTTTCTACTGGCATATCTCATAAGTAACTGAATAAGAAGTACAAATATATATATACAAATCTGCGGAAAATAACTCTTTTTGAATTTGAGTAATACAATACTGAATTTACAAGATTACAACTCTGCTTTTACAACCAAAACTGAAACGGAATACATCAACTTCTACTGACTGTCT
>NW_025830457.1:0-1401 GCF_002878395.1 Capsicum annuum | reverse complement strand
CTATGTGCAGTGTATATAATTCTCCCAATGCCAAAAGGTACCCAATTCTGTTATGGTGTCCAAAAATGTGTAAAGGCGTAGGGGGGTTGGGTAGGGTAGTGGTGAGGTGGGGTAGGGGTGGTTAGGATGGGATAGAATTTGTTAGGATAAGATAAAAATTGTTAGGGGTTGTTATTTTTGTCATTTTATGGGGGAGGGGGGGTAATTACATGGTTGAGGGTACACGATAGGATAAGGTAAAAAGGTGAAAATTAATCTTTCGGAGGGACAAAATTGCGTGTCTATAGTAACAAATACATTTGTTAATATGTATTTCATAATTACATATGTGACAGTAATTGAACTTTTGTTTCTGCACAGAAGTGAAATGGAGAACATTCGATCAGAAACATCCCTTCATATTTCATCCAGTTAATGATATAAAAGACACCAAGATCACTAACAAGTTCATGACATGGCTTTTATTGGATCTTCTTAAATATCATTCGAAGAGGTATATAGGTTACGACTTATTTGTACTATATTTTGTAATTTAAGATTATATAAATGATCTACTAATATGTATAATGAATAAATAGAAACAGCAAAGAAGAACATTATTTGAAGGGCAAGACAAAAATACCACTTATCAGTTTTGAAATTTTATCTGTTGAAGACAAGAGTTGATTCTACGTTATGGGTACTCCTAGCCAGACAAGGTCAGATGAGGTAAGGGATGTATTAATAGGTTGATGAGTTGTATATTGGAATAAATATTAGTCCTGTGTTACATATGAATATTTGTAACTGCTTATATTGTTATAGTTGGAAATGTATATTTATAGATACATATGAAGTATGTTACATGTTCATTGATAAGTACATCATATTTATATAAGTAGTGTTGGATTATTTGAGTCTTGATTTTTTTATTTACTATTAACTATGAAATTAATTTTTAATGCAACAAATTGATGTATGCTTCTACTATCTGCGAAAGAAGTCCAAGTATGATTTCAATAGCTCATATACGTTCATCACTGTAGACTGCAATTTCATAAACATTGTTAGAAGATTTTTTTATGTGTATAAAGTGGATGATGGATCTCTTAATAATGGTGGAAAGGAATACCATCTGCATGGGTACATAAGCGGATCCGGCATGCATGCTATAGTGCCATGGCATACGGTTGATGTTCACGTAAAGACCAAACATCATTGGGTTCTTGCAGTTATATCTTTCAATCATAAATGCATATATGTATATGATTCTTTGTCAGCTGCTGGTCATGATGTTGTGGTGCTTAGCGAAATTGAAAAGTTGGCGAAGGTTATACCTATATGTCTCATTACATGTAAATTCTACGAGAATAAAGGTATTGACATTGACAATCATCCTAATTACAAATTGAATGAGAAGAT
>NW_025830456.1:0-4376 GCF_002878395.1 Capsicum annuum | reverse complement strand
GATATTAGAATATTATTGGGTGAAGAAATATTAAAGGTTACGATGATATGAGAAAATATCATAGTGGACTCCATACTAGTAGTGCCTCCACAACATCAAAGCAAAATAAATTGCACACAACTCTAAATCATATGTAGGATAATTCCTCTCATGGGGATTCAACTAACAAGAATTATACACGATCATCTTAGACTCCTACATCAACACGACTCCTAGCCCAACACCAAAAGTATCACAAAAGATGGAAAAAGCCATGACCTCCTTGGAAAAAGTCAAGATGGATGCTAAAGTCAATGAATATTTGCGCTTTTGAAAGCTTACCGCAAAAGAATCAGACCACTAAAAGGAAATCTTATTCTGAGTCAACTTGGTTAATGAAGATGTTTTAAGTCTTGTTTTGATAATGATCAGCTGGCAACAAGTAACCAGGTCCCTGGGTCTTCATGGAAATACACAACTGTCACTTGGCCTGCACAGTTTTGTCATCTAGTGTAACAAACTATGCAGGTGATTTGTATACCATTCTGGACACCTAGCCCAATCAAATTTCTACTTTAATCATTATTCCACTATAAATAAAAAATAATACTTCTCAATTAGTTAGTTTTTTCAAATTAGAATATAGAAGAGGGAAATAGGCGAAAACTCAACTTTTCAACATTGATCTAGTTCTTAATTTTTATATGTACAGAAAAAGAATAATACCTCAGGAAATTTTTCGTTGAAATTTTGTGCGTAAACTTGTTGGGTGCTATCTTCTAGAATGAATTATAAATTGTTAGTGTGGAATGTCTTAGATTATGATCCACCATTATGTAGATTATCAAATAAGCTTTCCAACGATATATGGATCATGCAAAACGGACATACGAGCTACGAGTTATGAACATTCTACTCAAACCGTGAATAGTAGTGAACAGTAAAACGTGCAGGAAAAAGTACTGAGGCCTAGCATATTTTTTCTCTAACTTTAAACGATCATAACTCCTTGTCAATAATGATCTGGGTGATCTACTATATCAATGGAAAGCTCTGCGAGTTCTCTTTCCAATGAAATTGGTTTCATCCAATTTTTATATCGGACCAAAACGTTATGGTCGATCTACTTCATCCTATCAAAAGCGAATTTTTGGGTCAATTTCAAATGATCATAACTCCTCGTACACAATGATCTGGGTGAGATACTATATATCAATAGAAATATATGAGAGTCCTCTTTATAGTAAAATTGGTTTCATCCAATTTAGATATCAGAGCAAAACATTATGGTTGATCTACTTCAAACTTTCAAAACAGTCCACCAAAGGATAGATTCGAGAATTATTTGATTTTTAGGGGCATTTTGGTCATCCCCCCTCACCCAAAATCCATCCAAACCCTATATTAAAACCTATTAGAATCATTATATGTTATATTTCATCAAATTCCCTCAAAAAGAAAACCCTAAGCTCCTACATCTAACTTTAAGAACCTCCAAAGTTCACCATTAATTCTGCAAATTTATTCAAGATTCCAAGTTCCTAGTTCAATAACAATAAGAACCAACATTCAAAGGCACGATTAACATCTCAAAAATAAGTATCAATCTAAAGTTCATCATTCAAGGTATGTGGGGTTTTTCAACAAGAACTCTCTTTCGTTCTTGTGCCCAAAAGTAATTTTCTTTACAAAGGCATGATTTATTTTTAATTTTTACAAATTTGAAGCATGAACCTATATCTTATGATGATTATTATAAAATCTTGATGTTTATGATTTTGAAAGATAAATTTATATGTGTGGAGATATAAAGCATGAATCTTGAACGATATTTATCATGATTTTGATATTTGGGACGTGAATCCTCGTTGGAAATTATGTTTTTTTTGATAAAGTGTGTGTTATAATCACGTTGATGTTGAATATTTGAGATATGTTGAATGATTTCACCTTTTGATCTTAATGGAGTTGTTTTGAACTCGAGTGTGAAAGAAATCCAAAATGTGGTTGATTTTGATAGATGGGAAGCATGATGGCTCTCGATGTATATTTATATATTACTAAAATTGTTTTGCTGTGGATTGTCTTTGAAATGATCTGAGCCAAGTCCGGGAGAAATCTTTAGCACCGAGTGGGAGGTATAAAGTGACCTTACTTCCCTAGAACTACGTACCTCTATAGGAGTGAGCCTGAGGCTGATTTATATAGTGATCACTAGTTTGTGTGGATTTGATATCGATAGTCCTACTCTGATGGAAAGGATAGGATAGCTCTCCCCAACGTGGGTTGTACGTTGGACTCCATGTAGCTTACATAGTTTAAGTCGGTTATAGGATCTCCTAGTGTATCTGGTTCCTTGTGCCTATGGTGAATGGTGAAGTGATTTGAAAGTGGAATTGTGAAAGTTATTCTTTCAAAAGATTTAAATGATATTTACATTATGAGAATTGACATTCTTGATGAACTGAAAGTGATTGACAAATTATATAATGACTCACATGTGTTATTGTACTTATTTCATCCTCACATGATTATGATGATTTTCTTCGGGCTATGTGAGTCTTTCATACATCCTGCATATTTCTTATATGATGATGTTTGTACAACTGCATACACCCCTAGATACTCGGTTCCTTTCCATGGTACTGACCCATATCCTTGGATGTAGGCTGTATTTTCTTAGAATTTAGGTTTAGGTACTCAGTTGCAGGTTCGACAGTGATTCTTCATGCATGTTGTTCTACATTCTCTGTTGTAGTGAGTCCTCATGTTCTGAGGACGTGAGGTCTGATATTGGTTTCATGGAATTATTTACATTTGATAACTGAGTATAAGTCAGTTGGGGTATTCTCAATGGCTCGCTGGTTTTATTGATTTTCTTAGAGGCTTGTTAGACTAGTATAGATGTTGGGAGTTGACTAATAAGTCATATTTTGTTATCTTTCTAAAATTCTTTTATTCTTGAATGATGATTACTTTGTTGATATTTGAGGGTTATTTATGGAAACCCCGTTGATTTATGTTGAACTGAATAAAAATGGCTCAAAGTGTTAGCTTGGGGCTACTCATAGCCTCAAGCACCGTGTGACCTCCGGGACCTATTTTCCGGGGCATTACAAACTTGGTATCAAAGCGTAAGGTTCTAAGGTGTCCTAGGGAGTCTGACAAGCCCATCAAGTAGAGTCTTGATCATCGGTGTGTAGCGCGCCACATCTCTGAGCAAGATGCTACAAGATATTTTAGGAAAAAGTGTGATTCTTTCTTTCAAAAGTCTATCGTGCTTAAAGTGTCTCTCTCTATGATTAATTTATGCTCTTCTGTCTTTCAGGTTAACTAATGCCCCAGCAACTTTCATGGACCTCATGAATCGAGTGTTCAGACTAAATCTGGATCTATTTGTCATAGTGTTCATCCATGATATACTGGTGTACACCTGTAGTAAGGATGAACATTCTGATCATCTCCGAACTGTCTTGTAAACCCTTAGAGATCACAAGTTGTTTTCCAAGTTCAGTAAGTTTGAGTTTTCGCTCAGGTCAGTTGCTTTTTTGGGTTATATAATTTTTTTCGAGGGTATTAGAGTTGCTCCCCAAAAGATAGAAACTGTTAGAAATTGGCCTAGAACTATTTCTCCGACTGATATCCGAAGTTTCTTGGGTTTAGCTAGATATTAACATTGTTTTGTTGAGGGTTCCTCCTCTATAGTGTTTCTTATGACTCGGTTTACCCAAAAGAAAGTGAACTTCTTGTGGTCTGAATCTTGTGAGAAGAGTTTTCAGGAGTTGAATACTCGACTCACTTCAAACCCTGTTTTTGACTTTGCCTGATGGTGTTGATGGTTTTGTGGTGTATCCTGATGCTTCGAGAGTTGGTTTGGGTTGTGTATTGATGCATAAGGGTAAGGTGATAGCTTATGCTTCTAGACAGTTGAAACCCCATGAGAAAAATTACCCCACCCATGACCTTGTGTTGGCTGCTGTTGTGTTTGCTTTGAAAATCTGGAGACACTATTTGTATGGTGTGAATTGGGTAGCTGAAAACTTACTTCTACTTATGAGTGATCCTATTGGTATGGAATAAAATGTAGTAAGTGAAAATAATAATGGGTTAAAGAAAGGATAATTTGTTCTACCTCCAAATAAGAAGGAGGAGGCAGATGAGGATGAGCTACCTCTGAAGTGGTACACAAATAAACAAAAGGGAAGCAAAGGGAAAGATAAGGTTTTTGATTCTATTGTAAAGGTTGCTAGATTATATTCTACTAGGGGATCTAAAAAAAAGTTGTTAGCTGATGCTATAAAGGCTAGCAAGTCCTCTACTACTAAGATAAAAAAACCCAAGAAAGTTGTCGTAGTAGAGGAGGAGAATGTTAAAGTTGTAGATGTTCTATCTTTTAA
>NW_025830455.1:0-7224 GCF_002878395.1 Capsicum annuum | reverse complement strand
TGGGTCAAAGCTCCCAAATTGTAGCATGATAATTTCTTCAACTTTTGATGATTTCATAGAATGCATGGCTTTTAGAGCTTTTGAAATTGAACCTTTCATATAATGCAGTTTGGCGCTAACATGATTTGCATCAACTGTATCGCCATCATCAATGATGATCGTTCCCTCTTGCATTAATGTCATGATCTTTTCCTTCAGGATAAAGTATTTTGTGGTGTGATGACCAACAAGGCGGTGAAATTTGCAGTACTTAGGATCATTGTTTGATTCTTCAGGTTGCTTTGACTTAGGGAGTTCAATGACTTCTTTGGCTAGCAACTCATCAAGAATCCCAGGAACATCAGAGTTGGGGAAAGGATATACCCTTGCTTGTAATTCCTTCAAGGTTGGTTGATTTTTTACCTCTCACATTTATTGCTTTGGAGCTTTCTCTTTTAAATTTCTGTCTTGTGGAGGCCTTCATAAAACTCATAGTTGTCATCAAAGATTCCCCAATTTGGTCTTCTGACGAGTCTTTGAATTTCATGAATTCTTTTCTAGGATAAAAAACAGGTGACACCATTTTATGATTTGCAATCCTTAACTCTATGTCACGATCCCGCATAGCTAATTCTTTAAAAGTTCGAGGCTTAATTCCTTGGAGGATATACACAAGGCCCCAATGCATCCCTTGAATGCAAACTTCAACAGCGGAAGTTTCTGAAAGTTGATCCTTACAATCAAAGCTCAATGTTCGTCAGCGATTTATGTAGTCTAGTATAGGCTCATCTTTACTTTGTTTTGTATTTGTCAACTCCATCATGCTGACCATACGATGGGTGTTGTAGAAATGATTTAGGAATTGACTTTCTAGTTTCGTCCAACAATCAATTGATTCAAACTCCACGTCTGTGTACCAATCAAAAGAGTTGTCTTTCAAAGAGTGAATAAACAGTTTGACAAGAAGATTACTATGTGTACCAGCACTACTACAAGTCTCAACGAAATGAGCGATGTGTTGCCTTGGATTTTTCTTTCCATCAAATTGTTGAAACTTTGGTGGTTGATATGCAACTGGCATTGGTAAGCCCCTGATTCATTTAGAATATGGCTTTGAGTATCCTACAAATCTTTGTGACGGACCGCCATATTTTGCCTTGATGGTGTTTGCAATCATATCTTGCAGTTGTTGAACTGTTAGAGTAGCCACTGAAGCAGATCAGCCACTGAAGCAGATCGATCAACACATTGATTGTCACTTGAATTGATGAGAGATTCACCATCAACTTTTTCTTGCGGTGTTAGATTATAATTTGACTCTCCAGGATTATAGAGATCTAACTTTCTCATAAGTTGGGTGATTTGGTGATCTTTCTCATCAACAGACTTCTTCAAGGATTCAATAGTTTGCTCCATCATTGAAAACTTCGCATCCATGTCAACTGCATGAACCATGAAGGTGTTGACTTTTGTTGAAGTTGGAGAATTCGTTAAGTCCTCAAACTCTCCAAACTTGCAGACAGTTTTAAACGGTTCATCTGATAACATAGATGCAAAGTTGCCCCCAGAGTTTGTAGTTACAGTAAAAATTTGAGATTTTTTCCTTTTCGTCAACTCCAAAAAGGTGAAGTATTGGGATCCATCCAAAGCATAAGCGTTGAGATTGCATCGATTAATGGGGCCAACAAGTTTGATCTCAGTAAACATGGCAGTAGTAAACTTGTTGCACGAAACTTCATTGATTTTTCTGAAGTCCATTGAAGTAGTCGAATTTGTGATTTTTTAATTTGTAGAAGGAAGAGATGAAGAGCAGAACTGGTCCCACTAGGCATGCCAAAATTTATTCGCAACAAATTTTCGTGGAGCTGAAAATTAACTGCAAGCAAAAATAAAATAAACAAAAAAAGGGTAATTTTATTTAAATGAATCTTGTAAGTATAATTCTGTGACTCTCTTGATTCTTCTCTCCTAAACTTAGAAATGATCTAAGGGTCTTCAGTAGCGTGTTTCTCAAATCGTTGGATGATTTGGACTCCTGAAGACGTATTTCAATCGTCGAAAATATCGGAAAAGTGTTTTGTCGCTTTCGAATAATCTCTGGTAAGAACTCCGTTGATTGCTCCTTGCAAGAACTTAATAGTCAATGCCAATGTTGCCAATATTTGTCAAAGTCCTCTTTTCTGAATCCCTCTTCAGAATGTTATATCACCCCCTATTTATAGTTGTAGGGGTAGGCCTAGTTTCTTGTGATTAGCCGAAATATGTCAATTTGACACTTGACGCCTTTTGACTAGTTATTGAATTTGAATGTGTTTTCCACATCATTTGTACATGTGGCAGCATCTCGTTGGTCTTGGATTTGACTGGGATGCCACATCACTTGATGAGTTTGGACTTTAAAGTGAGATGAACCTTGATGAGGAATAAAATGGACTTATTATTTTTTTAAGCCCAAAATAATTTTTGACCCAATAAAATATGGATCAAATTCAAATTTTATATGAATTTGATTCAATAAATTTTACGTGTCTACAGAGTATTATAGTCTTTTCGTCTCCTTTGGCATTTTATTTTCAATCTGAAAATTTTCAAGTGTATGATTATACATCTCTGTCATTTATTCAAGACTAAGGTATATTGGTAGAGTTGTTTTTGAATTTTTTATTTATAGTTATTCTTTACTTGTATTTTGGGTGAGAGGTTGGTTATGGATATGTAACGACTCAAGTCGTCATCATGCTAAAAAATTATTTCTGAGAAATATTTCGATCAAGAAAATTTTTCTTATACAAACAAAAAAAAAATTATTTAACTTGATCAAAAGATAGTCATAAAATAACTTTCATCAATAACTTATGGGAAAAGGCTTAAATATGCCATTGAACTATAAAAAATAACTCATTTATATCATCTATTAAAAGTTGGGCTCATTCATGCCATCGCCGTTATAAAACCGGCCCATCCATGCCATTACTTTTTAACAGATGGTTTTTAAAAACAGTCTTGTCACGTGGAAGCTTATTAGAGGGCCACGTCATTTTTTAAATTTTTTTAAATTTTTTTTTAATTTTGTTTAAAAATTTAAAAAAAAATAATTTTTTTTGATCCATTAAAAAGAATCCACGCAACTTTTTGATCCATTGAAAATTAGTTTGATCTATGCTTTTAAAATTTGATTAATTTTCATGAATATATTCTTAAAACATTCTCGTTTGATTCGTTTTTTTGGTCATTTTTGACATATTAAGATTGTTTCCATATTTTACCTTTAATATTAATTATTTTTTTTCTTCAAATTAATTTCAAATACAATAGTAAACATCATTTAATAAATATATTATAATAACTAAAAGGGAACGGAGAGAGTATACACTCCACGTTTTTTATCACTTTTTTTTTAAAGATTCACGTTAACTAAAGCTTTTGTCATTTTTCAGTTGAAACTGAAGGGATATATAAACATCAAATATTATTATTATATTATTAATAGTTAGCTTCTCATTTTGCCAACTCTACGTATACTATATATGTCAGCATGTTGTTGCCTTCCTGTTTTTGCAATGATAAATGATGATGCATAAAGTGTTACGTATAAATGTTGAATGCTGATTAGGGGCGGCTCAACCCTTTAGGAGAAAAGGCGGCCGCCTAAGACCCCAAAATTTGAGGGGCCTATTTTTGTTTAGTAATAATAAATTACAAATTTTAAGAAATATATTAAATACTATTAAATAAAAAAGAAAAATTTTATATAAAAAAATAAAATGTAAAGCCTCCGTTTGATTTTCGCTTTAGGCCATAAATTTGTTTGAGCCGCCCCTGATGCTGATGATGCCATTCTATGCTTAATAAAAAAATAAAAACTAAAAAGTTACTTACATTCGGTTGACAAAATATTTCATGTATGCTAAGACATACTATATGCTTAATTAGAATAGCGTTTGGTTATAAATTTTAGTAGTAGATTTTTTTTAAAAAAAAATTCTTTAAATATTTGTTTGATCATGAAAAATTAATCAAATTTTAAAAGTATAGATCAAACTAATTTTTGATGGATCAAAAAATTGGGTGGATTCTTTTTAATGGATAAAAAAAATTAAAAAGAAAATATTTTTTTAAAAAAAATAAAAAAATAAATAAAAGATGACGTGACCCTCTAATAAGCTGCCACGTGGCAAGGCTGTTTTTAAAAACCGGCTGTTAAAAAGTAATGGCATGGATGAGCCAGTTTTGTAACGGCGATGACATAAATGAGCCCAACTTTTAACGGATGGCATAAATGAGTCATTTCTGATAGTTCAGTGGCATATTTGAGCCTTTTTCCAATAACTTATTAAAGTGAATAGTTTCTCAAGATTTGAAAAACTTATAAGATTATATATTTATTTTTTTTACACAAATATTATTTAACTTGTTCAAAGGATAGTTTCCAAAATAACATTTTACACTGGCTAACAGTCCTGAACTTCACCACATAAAGAGCAATGAAGAGGAAAGTTTGCTTAAGCGTCTTTATTACTTAATTAATTGAACAAGTGGTGTTTTCTTTGCTTAATGGAAGGTGATATTTATACCAGCATTGATATAAGGGCATTATAATCCTTTGAAGTTTAAGATGTAACACATTCTTCAGCCATAAATTAGAACTTGTCAAAAACAAATAATGAAACCTCGTATTTATTTGTTCAAATAATTAAAGTCGAAATTATTGCAAGTGCTTCCATTTTGATATAAGAAAGAGCCAAAATGGAAATGGGCCTGCTGGTCTATGCATGGTGGGTGTATTATAGAAAAGGACAAACAACATAAATTAGTGAAATTTTAATTTTGGGTCTATTAAGATATATAATTAGCTCCTCATATAATTTTATTGATTTTGGGTCCGTCGAGATACATAATCCATCCAATAAAGATATATTTTTTCTTATAAAAGGATATATAATTAGCTTTCGATACATTTTTCGATTATGGATCTGTTGAAATACATAATTAGCTCCCCGATACATTCGACGAAGATACATAACTAATTAAAATTTATATAATTACTTTGTAAAGGAAGAAATTTGTGTAAATATGATAAGTTAAGGTGTATGTTTACGTTATTTTAGCTTATAAAAAACGAGAGTATCTCTATCATCGGACCTGGGCCCATCAAGATAGATAGTCATGTGAGCAATCTTATCGCGCTCGATTTGTTTGTACATTTGTTTGATTTATTTTTTTTTTAAGTTCATTTCACAATGATCATTTTTTTAGCAACTTTTTAATTTTAATTTTTCACGTGAAACATTTAAAACACACAAAGTTCATATCTTTTTTTTTAGATTTCGTGTCTAGAATTAGCCAATCTAATTGATAATGGGAGTACCTTCCTTCAATCAGGAGATACTTATACTGGCAACGTTAAGGCACTCATTAAACATAGGTAACTTAACATAATAAGGGCATTGTAGACATTTTAAGTGGTAGGTGTTAAACATATGATAGTCACTAAAATTAACATAAGGGCATTTTAAACATTGTAAGTGGTAGGTGTTAAGCATATATATGGTAGTCACTAACATTAATATATAAGGATATTTTAGACATTTTAAGTTGTAGGTGTTAAACATATAGTAGTCAAAATATTTGTTGAACTTTATTCGTCACATATTTGTTAAACATTATTAATTTCTTACTTTAAGATTCATAGTCACTCAATTTTGTTATGTCTTTCAAAAGTCACTCAACTTTTTAAGTTAGCTCATATACTAGTTCAAAAATTTAATTTTGATGATGTTTTGCATGATGGGAAAATTGAAAAGGATATTCGTAATATATCAACTATTAATTCATTCCTAATTTATGTTTCAAAGACCTCAAATTTCACATCTTTGTTGTGCAAACAACAAATTTCAAAAGAATTAGTTAGACATGACTTAACGTAGGTTTAGACTTAATAAATTGGTATGATTAATGATAACAACAACATTTGACAAATTAATAAGCTAAAAAGATGATTAATTATATTATTACTGCTACGTATGTACTTGTTTGTTAGGCACTGAAATAATGATATAAGCAACGTGATTAAAATATACCTTAAAGTGCAAGATTTTTGATGAAATAGACTTGAAATTCTATTAAGTTGCTTTTATTTTTGTCTTGGAGAGAGAATCAAGAACAAAAACTCAAAATAATGTGAATGAAAATAAAGGATCGAGTGTTGTGCTTTATAAAAGAAAATTACGGCAGAGGACACATTTTACTTTGGAACGTAAAACAGTCTCTCAACCTTGCACTATCATTAGTTGAAATAAATTCTTCACTAAATACATCTATATTACCTCCTAGAAATTAATACTTCTCCTTCCCAAGGGATTAGTTGACAATTCCCACCATCTTAAATTAAATTCCCAGCTCCAACCATTTTTTTCCAGTCAAAGGATAAGATAACAGACTCTAATTACCTTGTAAGGTAAAATAGTGCCCTCGTCTTGCACTTTAGCATTATCTAACGACGTTAACTTTTTATGATCAAGGCGAGAGAATTCGCCCTCCTTGGCCGGCCATTTGAAATCTTTTGATTTTTATATGCCTCTTCGAAATTTTGGATGAAATAATTTGCGCTTTAGGCTCCAAACTCTATTAGTAATATACTCCTTGATACCAAATAGGGTATATAACTAATGGAAGCATTGACAATATATAGGATGAAAAAGACCAAATAAGATATTAGAAATACATAAAATTAATACTTGCATTATTTTTATTAATGCACTCCACCAAACGACACCTAGTTTACCAATATATGAAAAACTTATAAGGTTACGCATATTTATTTTGCAACACAAAATTGAAAACAACATTGTTTAATAAGATATTTTGAAAATAGCCTTCATCACCAACAATGTACTCGTCAAAATTAAACAGGATCAAAATCACCTAAACAAGATCAAATTTCACATTTTTGTTGTGCAAACAACAAATTCAAAAAGAATTAGGCAGACAATAATGATTTAACGTAAGTTTAGGCTTAGCAAATTGGTATGATAACCATAACATTTGTCAAACTAATAAGCTAAAAAGATGATTAATTATAGAGAAAATGGTCATATTTACCCCTCCACTTTAAAAAAATTGACTTAAATATCCTTTGTCATATTTCGGTGCCAAATTTATTCTCGTTATCATATTTTGGGGCCAAATATACCTCCTCTACCTAGAAAAATTGGTTAAATATACTATTCATCATATTTTGGGCTC
>NW_025830454.1:0-2396 GCF_002878395.1 Capsicum annuum | reverse complement strand
TATGTTTAATTTTCTTATCTTAGGCCTGTTACAATTGAAATATAGCAATGACACAATGAAAATTATATATGGTGGAATTAAATAAATTTAATTGGTCATTTAGATAAAAAGATGTATATAGGCTTCTGTACATTCCTTTTTAAATGTTATATGCAATTCACGATATTGGTGTTTACTTTAAGATACCATTATAATTACCAGATTAATCGTTTTATTTTTTTAAAAAATATTTTCATAGACATTAAATCACTATTTAAGGCTTTTATTTTTTAAAAAAATATTTTCATAGACATTAAATCACTATTTAAGGCGTAATCAATTAAGTGCATGAAAGAGTAAGATTGTGAACTTATCCAAAATTTGTCTTAAATAATAATAGAAAGAGTAAATAGATAAGAAAAAATTGTTACGAGTTCATAAGAGACAAATCAATGTTTTTAATGTTAGGCAAATTTTAGGTACGTTTATAATATTCGTCTCGAATTAAGAATGCCGCATACGCATCTTTTCGAGACATTTTAAAAACTCAAGGATGTTATAATGCACTTTGATAAATATTAACTTTCATCAATTTATTTAATATAAGATAATAGACAAGTTTGCGGTATTATTAGAAATGGGCGATTTTAAGGCTTAACAAACTTATTTAAGGCAAGATAAGTCATTAAAGCGACCGTGCTAGAATCACAAGACTTGAGGGGTGCCTCATACCTTCCCTTCGGTCAACAGAATTCCTTATCCGGTCTTCTGTTTCCGCAGACTATAATAAAGAGTCATTTTCTTTCTAGTCTTCTGTTTCCGCAGACCATAATAAAGAGTCATTTTCTTTTGATTAGGGATTCAAAAAGGTGACTTGGAATACCATAACTCAATTCCAAGTGGCGACTCTGTAAATAAATTAATCTCTATTCAATAGTGTCACTTTAATTGAAAAAACCCTTCGACTCGGCATTCAAGCAAAAAAGGGGTGTGACACTGGGGGTCCCTTTTTCTGAATTATGAGACCCTATTTATAGTTGTAGGCAACGAAGAGTCATGATAATATGGACTTCTTTGACCAATTAGATTTAAGTGATGTGGCGCCTTTTATGGGCTTTTATTTTATGGGTCTGTTGTATCAGTTTTACATGTGGCACAGTCCTATTGGCTCCTTCACTTGACTTGGCTGCCACGTCATTTGACACGTGACGCTTATTCGGACCTCTAGAATATGACAATATTTTGGGGTTAGTAAAGTGGGCTCATCATTTGTAACCCAAATTAATGGACTAACTCAATAAATATCGGGCCTTATTTAAATCCATACCTATTTGAACTTAAATAGTTAATTTAATTATATTAATTCGTAATATTTATTCGGGACTAATATATTTTAAATTTAATATAATCTAAATTTTATACGAATTTAAATTTAATAAAATTGCATCGTCTACTGTGTGAACTTTAGCTTCTTCTTTGTGCAAATAAATTATTATTTGTCCATTTTATTATATAGACAAAAAGGAGTTGTACCCCAGCGGAGATTGGTCATAGGACAACCTAAAAACTTCTGATTCATAAACTATGCTTCAAAAAAGGTACTTATAATAAATATTAATTTAGTTCCCAAGAAAATAAATTATACGGAGTAATATTTAAACTAGTACTACCAAACTTGTAGTTTTTTTTTATGTAGTGGGACCTGTAATAAAAGGCAAAAGCAAAACGATAATATAAATATTAAGTGATTTCTAAATATATAAATGTCTCAATTTCTTTTTGTAATGATGAATAAATGATAGCGTAAGACTACTTGTTGGTCACACAATGGGGATAAATTAGAGTATTGTTTACAATATGTTGGTTCGATATATAATACTTTCTCCGTTTTATTTTATGTGTCGTCATTTTTATTTTTGTTCGTTTCAAAAATAGTATCACATTTTTTTATTTGGCAACGATTTAAAGATACAATTATACTTTTATGCTTATTGGTCTCACTTAATTAAAATAATAATAATAGATTTTTTAATAAAGGATTATTTGATAAAGTTGATCAATTCTTTTCATATTTTTTAAATTTCATGACCCATTAAATTATGACAGATAAGATGGAACGAAGGGTGCAGTTATTATCAGCATTGAGCAAATTATATAAAGACGCAGTCTTTAGCAATTAGCACTCCCTTTTAAAATTCAGAGATACCGTTTTTGCCTTTTGCTGGGTGTAATAAAATTCCACAAAAAATACACGTGTTATGCCTCCCATATTTTGCAATCTTGCAAATCCATGGCTTGTCTGCTTCGAATATTTGGGCTCTTCAAAATTTTGATTTCTATGGAGAACCGATCTCTTTCAATTCTCAAATATGGAATCGGCGCCCTAATAATGCTAACTTTAGTATCATCAAAGTAGA
>NW_025830453.1:0-6527 GCF_002878395.1 Capsicum annuum | reverse complement strand
CTTCTTACGCATGAATAATAGTGGTGCACCCCATGGAGAAACACTAGGAATGATAATAACTTTGTATAAAAGATACTTTAGTATCTCCCTAAGCTTCTTTAACTTAGCTGGAGCCATTCTATATGGAGAATGGAAATAGGACGAGTTTTCAAAACAAGATTTATCCCAAAATCAATCTCCCTATTAGGAGGAACACCAAAAGGTCATCAGGGAAGACCTTAGGAAATTCATTCACTACTGAGATAGAATGTAAAGAAGGACCCTTTGAGTTAGAATCTTTAACCCAGACCAAATGATAGAGACGTCCATTAAAGATTAATCTCTGAGCTCTAAGATATTATATGAACCTTCTCTTAGGAGCTAGGGAACCACCCTCCTATTCAATAATTATGGAATTTAAAGATAACCTTATGGGTCCAGCAATCTAAAAATACATAGCACTAGAGGAACCAATCCATCCCTAATATAAAATCAGAATTACCCATGAAGGTAGAAATAGAAAAAGGGTCCAAAATATATTTCAGACTAAAACCAAAATACACAGCCACAAATGAGGTCACACCAGAGAGAGTGGACCCTAAATTAATTAAATAGTATATATCATGAGAAAAGAGTTTCAACATACCGATAATGAAATCAGGTGATGCCTTAGACTCCTAACAAGTAGTGAGAGCATAGAGTTAATTCTAACCAGTGCCGAAGATAGATGGGGCACCCCTTGGTGCCAGAGCTAATGAAGAGAAAATAGAAACCTTATTTTCCCCTGAAGAAACCTTATAAATAGGATAATTTCTAATCATATGCCCTGGCTGACCATAGTTGAAGCACTTGTCCTTTTCCTCATCATAGAAACCTTGATGTAATTGACCATAAAACTTATAGAAGGATATGGTGGAGCTGATTCGGTCTCACTAGGTTGGGATTAGGCACCCTGTTCCCTATAATTATTGCCACTCTAAAAACATCTTTCACTAAATGGCTTTGGGTAGGGAGAACTAACCATTAAGTAAGACCCAGAATTGCCCACCTTTTTTTAGGCTATTTTTCACCATCCCTACCACTCTATTGTTGGCCACCACCCTAATAAGAGAATCTAAACTTCTTGCTCTACCTTTACCATATCTTGTCCTACTCTTTATTCTTTTCCTCATCCTGCTACATATATAGAACCAACCTAGATATATCCATGTCCTTATTCAACAAGGCATCCTTACTCTCTAAAATTAAGTCTAGGGATAACTCGATAGAAAACTTCCTCATTCTAGCCGTCATGCTAGAAACCAACTTCATAGCATACCATGATAGTTGGTGAAACTTTAAGGAATACTTCTTGACTGACAACTTGCATTGATTTATGTTAACAAACTCTCTTACTTTTACCGAAATCAAGTGGTTTGGAAAAATACTAGAAAAAACATCCCATAGGGATAACTTAATATCATCACCCCTAGACTATTCCTATTTCTCTTACTATTGGTAGGCAACACTTTGAGTTATTAGCAGCAAAAATTTCACACCCTTCATATTAGTAGCATGCATTACACAAAAGATATTCTCTATCTCATCAATAAAACCTTGAGAATCCTCCTTAACCATAACACTAGTGAACATAGAAAGGTTTAACCTCATAAACTGGACAACCCTTATAGCCTCAAAATATAAAGTAACAGAAGAACCAAACTAAGATTGAGAGGCTAACAACTGAGATAACATATGGATAGACTGCAAAACTCAATATTTGTCACATCAGCCTGAGGAACTCAAGAAGAAATGAAGGGAACTGATGGAACTATAGGAGGGAAATAAAGAATTAGACCCCATAAGCAGGACCTATCTTATCAACATTATCTTTGGGTAGAATAGAGGAGTTTCCTTAAGCTTTATATCATCTAGGAGGCATGATCTAAAAAGCGAATAAGAGGGAATTAGAGAAGATTTTAGGACCTTAGACTCTACAACATCAAAATAGAACACAAGAAGGATAATCATTCCTAAATACCTTGTAGCCTCTCCTTTATGAGTATGGCATACTACAAATCCTTAAAAAAGACTCTTTTTGACATAACTTTGTGGACACCTAATTGACCATGAACCTAGGAATTTAATACCAATCGAACACGACTTAAACTATGTCCTAGTCATGTTGGGTATCTCAAGCCCAACTAGGACTGGATACCACCCCCACTATAGAAATACCCTAGGTTTTGATCCTTAGAAAATTTCCTGAGTTTTGGCTTCTGGACATCATACGAGTTGGGGTACTTCTCCTAAGATAGGGTATGACTAGGGTAGGTTTGGTCATGTGGAGACTAAGGTAGGTTGGTTGGTTTTTGTCCAAGGTTTGGAACATACTAGTCATATTTTATGGTATGAATGGTAGGGAGTCAATCGTATGTTGCCCTAAGTTTAGCCTTGGTGATTCTATTCTACGTGGGATTCAACTGTATGGTACTAGTCGAATGATAAGGTATGGTTGGGATTGGATGGGCATATGTTGGATAGTGTTGGGGTCTAAGTAGACCTAGGGTACCACTTATATGGTAGGGTACAATTGGTATTAGGTGGTCATACTATCCTACGGGAATTATAAACAGTTTAAGTTGAGAGTACTCTGGACATTTTCTCTCTTAACCTCATAGGACCCCATGACTTATAACCCTTTTGGTGAATCATATAACCTATTTACAATTACTCAAACTCTCTTAAAACACTATTAAACTCCCTCTAAGGTTTTTGGGTTAATGAAGGTTCGGGTTTCATTAATAGGAGCAAATTAGGGCTTACAAAGGTGATCTCTCTCCATCATTTTCTTATCGTAGGCATGTTACTCCTCCCTCATTGTTAGTTAAAACTAAAGGCACCTTTTATGTTTGTTTTCATGGAGTAAAAGTTGTATGGTTTTAGATTTTAAAATATAAGTTGGGGTTTTGGTTATAATGGTTGGTTGGGGGTTTCCCATATCATTTACTTATAGTCTTTATATTATTATGGTGGTTTGAACATTTTGATGCATCAAAATGATTAATTGGTACTTGGTTTTGGATTTGGAAAAACTATGCCCTCAATATGTTTGGTACAATGTCTATGAGAATTTTTTTGGTTAAATTGTTGGACTTTCATTGAACTAGGCATGGTATAACTTGGTAACAGAACCTTAAAGGATTTGGAATGGCTAAATGATAAGGTCTTGGTGGTTATGGTTTTTTTAATTGAAAGCCTTGTAGGGTACAAGGGAATCCCCCAAGCAAGCATAATAATGAATCACTTATAGGGTACATGGGATTCCCCCAAGTCAACATAATAATGTAATCTATAGGTACATGTGAACCCCTTATTCTATAAAAAGGTTAGCTAAGGACATTTCTTTCAAGCTATAGTTGGTATGACAATACTGATGTTGGGCATATTTATACGTCTAAGCACCATAACTTACCCATGTTTTAGCTAAGTTTTGAGGATAAAATACATAATTCTTGCACTTTTAGTCCATTTTTAGTTAAGTGAGCTGACCTATGTGATTAGCATGCTTTTCAGGTACTAATGAGGAAGATTTCAGCACTTTGGGGACCTATGGACAGCAAAGGAAAACTTCACATAAAAAGGAAAGTAGCTTTTGGACTGAATGTGATGTATGGGAACTTTTTCCGGGCAAACTCAATATTTTTAAATAGTTAAGGATGCAGTAGCAATTTATTAGAGAAGGATATTATTAAAAGCATTATTGCTGAATTTTTAGGGATTATTGGACATTTTGTATTATTTTGAAAACAAGAGAAAGCGGCTTAGCTTGATGACAGAGAGAGAGCGATGTGTTTCTCTCTTAATTTCGCTATTCACCTTCATCACCAAGATCGTTCTAAGTTTTGGTATGATGAATATTTCAATGTTGATTTCTGTTTTATTCATGAGTAGCTAAGTTTATTTGTTATGGTTATGGAAACCTTGTAGTATACTCTCTATTGCTATGGGTTTTTGAATTTATGATGTGTTAATCTACTTATATCATTACTCTCTTCATTTTGATTGAATTCTCATCGTTGCAAACATAGGGAATGCTCCATTATAGCAATAACTTATTCGATAGAAAATTTACTATTTGGTAAAGAGAGTGTGACGAGAAAATAGGGTTTCCAACCTCTATTTTACACGTTAATGCCCTAGCAGGATTAACTTCTTGGAGAGTTCGTACAATTTGTTGCACACTTTGGATTCGAAAGAACTAAGGTGAATAAATCCTTAATGGTTGAAAAACATTTGGATTTAGAATTAGAATACGTCTCTCTATAAGTGCATGCATTTATAAAATCCATATTACTCATAGTTAATAGAGAAGTAGAAGCTACAAGGTGGACATAACCCTAACTTGTCATTCTCTGTGATCAAATATTATTACACATATCATCTCATCGTTACACTGATAATATTATTGTGCACCTAAACCAAAACCCCCCTTATCTTGAAACCTTCGACCAACAGTCTAATAATGATCGCAATACTTAGTGATCATAGTATTCCATGTGGGATTTGACACCCAACCTAGTTGGGTTCTATATTTGAAAGCAACCTCTTGCACTTTCTAACGAGATTTGTAATTTGGGCGTATCAAATTTTGGTGCCGTTGCTGGGGAATACGGTTGTCAACTAAGTTTGTGATAGTTAATAGACCTTTTGGTCAAAGATTCTCAAATTTTACTTTTTGTTTGTTGTTTTTGTTTTGTTCAAGTTTAGTGGATTGCATGCCAAATACACGGAGATCTGGTCAGCCATTATTACCTATAAATCCTAAACCACATCTTATTGGTAGAATGGATGGGCAACGAGACCTTGAAAGGATAGCTACTCAACAGGAGTAAGCTAGATTAGCTGCATTGGCAGCTGCGCAAGTAAATCAACAGAATGCTGATAACCCAGGTCGGGTACCAAATCTTGATGATGAGGACCTAGCTGATGATGAGTTATTAAATCCAAGGCGTCCAGATGATGTGGTTGCACCAATGAATAGGAATGTCAACAGAGATCGTCAAGCTAGAATGAGACCTGAATGCCGAGCTGTGCAGGTTGCTTTTGATGATGATAATGACAACTTGGATGGGGATGGTGCCACAGGGGCTATTATTCCTCCGCCCTTGGCACCTGGAGCCAAGTTCAATATCACTAGCACCATGATCCAGCTATTGCAACTCAAAGGGTTATTTGGTGGACTTGCAGGCAACGACCCGAATATGCATCTGATTAATTTTATCTCAACATGCAAATCATTTAACAATCCAGGGGTTGGACAGAATGCGATCCGGTTGTGCTTATTTCCATTGTCTCTATCTGGAGAGGAACTCTATGGTGAAACGGGCTAACTCCTGACTCTATTACTAATTGGAGGTAACTGAAAGAAGCTTTCCTAGAAAGATTCTTTCCGCTATCCAAGAGAGCACAATTAAGAGATGAGATAAGCAATTTTAGACAGCTTCGAACTGAAGCTCTCCACGAGACATGGGAGAGGTTCAAGAAGAAGCTTATGCGGTGCCCAAATCATCAGATGACCAATGTCCACTTGATGGAAATATTATATAGCGCTTTGAAATCGGTGACTAAGCCAGTGGTAGATAATGTTGCGGGTGGGTCATTCATGGACCTTACTTTTATTGAGGCATGTGATATACTGGATCGTATAACAAAGTAGAGTAGAGCTTGGCATACCAGGGATTCTGAGGTAGCAAGCTCTACAGTATCTAGTGGCATGATGGTAGAACAGAGGCAAAGAAAAGAGGAACATGACCAAGATATGGCTCACATGAAAATGCAGATGGACCTTCTTACCCAGCATTTATTATTAGGGAAGACAGAGAAAGTCAAGGCTGTTGTATCACAGGGAAAAAATGACTCCGATTCTGAGGAGGAAGAAAATTACTTGAATAATCAGGGGGGTTTTCGAGGCAATGTCCAAGGAAACCAAGGTCGGAACTATTATGAAAAATCCAAATACATGGACTGATACCAAGGGAATTGGAAGAAAAAGAATGATAGGAGCGGTTTGTATGTCCCTCCTGGAAATCGTGAAGCTGCTGCACCTAGCTCTGGGAAGATGACCATGGAGGACATGATGGCTAAGCTGTTGAAAGGAGTGGAGGCAACCAACACGGGAGTAACTGAGGCAAAAAATGATTTGTCCTCAATAAATCAATTGGTTAACTCGTATTCCATTTCAATAAAATAGCTGGAACAATAAATGAGTCAACTATCAACGGTATTCAATCAAAGAAAAGCTAGCACTTTACCGAGTGAAACTGTCTAAAATCCAAGAAAAGATGGATCATGTTTGGCTATTACAACCAGGAGTGGTAAAGTGTTGGAAAATCCATCCAAGGGCAAGCCCGTGGTTGATAGTATAGAGGAGAATGTTATTGAAGTAGATTGTGATGATTCTGTAGAAGTTAAAGATCAGGATAAGAATGTTCATGATCCTACACCTAGATGCCAGCAGTCTGAAAAGATTGATAATGGAAAGCACAATAAAAAAGAAGTGGTGGAGA
>NW_025830452.1:0-2433 GCF_002878395.1 Capsicum annuum | reverse complement strand
AGGCGACTTACAGATATCCTTTGAATTTCTAGCTTTTAGGTAATCCTTCATATTATACAACTTTTGATAAGAGATGGCTTACAGATATCCCTCTAATCTCTAGCTTTCAGGTGTTCCTGCACATTATCCGACCTTGGATACAATATGACTTATAGATAATCTCTCAAATTGTTAGTCTTTGGGTAATCCTGGACATAATAGATCTTGGATATGATGCGGCTTATAGAGAACCCTTGGACGTATCAATTTGATAATCTTGCATATTCTCCGGTAAGGATTTAGTTGCGACTTATGGATAACCTTTGAACTATCGATTTTTGGGCGATCTTACACACTATCCGGTTAGGATGTTGTTGTGTCTTACGGATGACCTATAGGCTAGCAACTCATAGGTGATCTTGCACACTATTCTATTTCAAATAATATGACATAGATAATCCCTTAAATTGTCAATTTACAGGAAGCCTTATATATCATTCATCCTTGGATAGAGACTTAAAGGCATCCCTTCAAATCGTGTACCCTCGATGCATTCATATGCTGATTTATGAAATAATGAGATATCCTCGACGCCAACATTTTTTTCTAGCGTGTCAATAGATATTGAATGTCTTCTGGGGCGATGGTATGAGATGGCCTTTACGGCAATGATATGTAATGGCCCTTGGGGCGATTATATGCAATAGCTCTTGTGGCGATGATATGCAATAGCCCTTGTGGCGATGATATGCAATATCCCTTGTGGCAATGATATGCAATATCCCTTATGGCGATGATATGCAATAGCCCTTGTGGCGATGATATGCAATAGCCCTTGTGGAAATGATATGCAATAGCCCTTGTGGCGATGAGATGCAATAACCCTAAATTCATTTGTCAGCGTCCTGCTTTCTACATGTACCTGTACTCAAGGTATGCGATTAGTAGACACAAATTTGCTTTGACTAGCGATTATTTTTAGGAAACTTCTAAATTCGATATGTGTAAAGAAGACAAAGAGCTTTTGTTTGTCGCCTACGATCTCGAGAAATGAGATGGACAAATCAAAAGGTCCTCAATAAATGGGCGTTAAACCTATTTTTAGGGCTACCCTAAAATACCGTTCTTGGGTATTAATGCTCTGTTGTGGCTCCCATTTTGCTCGGGGATTCTTGAAAGAGACCCTCATTTTGTATATTGAACCTTCCATCCACAAAAAAATGATTAGTTTGAATGAAATTACTCTGTGTTGACCTCCTTCGATCCTTGATTTGCTCCTTGTTATCTCTTGGGCATTCCACCATATCGGGACTTCCACCCTAACACTCCATCCCAAATGATGTCTAGGCAAATACTAAATAAGTGAGTCGTAAGATTTTTAGAAAATAGTCTTAAATTTTTGAAAATAATTTTGAAAACTTCTGTAAAACTTTTAGAAAATCTCTGCCAGTCATGTCATGTATTAGCTCACCGAATGTCTTCCTCGTGGTTTTGACTATATTCAGCAGATGGTTTCCAAAACTCATGATCATTGTTGGAGGGTTTCTTCAAGTAGTTCTATCATAGCCAAAAATTGAGTCTACCCAGACTTTGTTACAGTTGGTGGCTTCCAAAGCTTGACTTTAGCCTCTGGTGCTGGGGAATTTGGAATACGTTCTGACATTTGGTGAAAATTTTGAGGTCCTCCTCAAAATTTATGCCCCAGTTTAAAGTTGTTTGAGATGATACCAATCCGAGTGGATCTGAAGTCTTTGCTGACCTTCATTCTCTTTGTTGGACGTTGATCTTCTCTTGTGAATTTTTGAGATTCCTTCTCGAAAATTCTGTCCTATTTTTTATTTCCTGGGGTTATATGACCGAGCCGTTGGGGATCCTATGTATCCCATTAAAGCAGGAATCAGGTCAAACGTAGTTCAGGATTATGCTTAGAAATTAATGCGTTGACTGAAGTCGACATAGGCCGCCTACGTATCCCTTTCTTGGGAATTCAGGTCATCACGTAGTTCATACATAAAGGTAAAGGAATCTAGGTGATTACACATCATAAAATTGATACTATTATAAAGGCGATTACAAATAAACCAAGAAACAAAACTATAACATCTTTCAAGCATGATATCTTTTTACCGCATCAGAATTGATTAGTTTGGTCCACTCTTGACCATCCATCTCAGGTAGGATTAGGACTCCTCCAGGTTGGGCTTCTTTTGATTTTCACATTCCTCTATATCTACTACTAACCGCTCCTTATCACCTTTTCTGTTCATCACTATTTCCTTCACCTTGTTCGTCTAACCCTTGACATGACATGACATTGGAAGATTTTTAAATTATTGCTACCAAAATAAATCATGCTAGATAATCATATTTAAAAAATAACTTCTTAAATAAAGGGAGGCCTTTTGGAAAAATAAATAAAAACTATGGCTTATGACCCACACAAATGTGGGCCCA
>NW_025830451.1:0-2840 GCF_002878395.1 Capsicum annuum | reverse complement strand
CTTCACTGAATCTTTATATGGTATCAGAGCCCCATAAGCTCCACCAAGTCAGATCTATTTCATTCTCCTTAATCTTCCTCATCTATGGCTCCAGTAAATGATGCTGCTGAAGTCAGTGGTTCTGCAATTTCTACCACTACTTATGTGGTACAATTTAATCCTATTGCTCAGTTACCTATTAAACTACAAGGTAATCTCAATTTCTCAACATGGACAACTTGTAATGCTACTAAATGGGCATCACTCATGGGACATCTTGATGGAACCATAATTGATCCATCACCTACTATTACCCAAAATGGTCTTACTGTACCAAATCCCAGTTATCAGATCTCGTTCTCTCAAGATCAATTGATCCAACAAGCAATGATGGCATCGGTCGATCCTACAATTGATCCAACTATTGCAGCAGCACCGTCTGTAAACAAAGCTTGGGAACTCCTTCGCCTACGATAACAAAAGTCATAATCACATTTTTAGCTTGCGAGATCTACTGCAAAACTCCAAGAAGACTTCCAAAACCATTGTAGAATACTTGCAGGAGGTTCGTTCCCTGTCTGATGCTTTTAAAGTTGTTGGTTCACCTGTCAATGATGATGAACTTATTGTCAAAATTTTAAGTGGCCTTGGCCCTGAGTATCGTGAAATCTCTGCTGCAATACGAGCACAAGACTCTTCTTTGAGCTTTGAAGAATTATTTCATAAGCTCACAAATCATGAGTTTTTCCTAAAAATCAATATCTAGAAAAACCATCTATGATCACAGCTGTTGTTGCTCAAAAGTCCAATACGCCTCTACAATTCAACAGGAACAATCCTCACTTCAACAATTAGCCATGGAAACCATCGCAGTCTCAATAATGGAATTCTAACAATCAGTAATCAAATTCCAACAATCAGAAAAATAGGCGACCACCTAAGCAATCTATCAAATGTCAATTGTGCCAAAAGTTTTATCACACGGCAGATGTTTATCGCTCTAAGTCGCACAATCATTTTGAAGCTAAGGCTAACTTTGTATCTTGGCAGCATTTATCTGGAAACTCTTGGGTTTTAGACTCTGGAGAAACTCACCATGTCACTGTCGAACCTCACAACCTTGAAGAGTATACAAAAACTGAAAAAATCTCTATGGGTGACGGTAAAACCATTCCCATCACTCATGCTGGTTCAACTCAAATTCAGGCATCTAAATCTTCTTTTAAGTTTTCTGACACACTTTGAGCTCCATTAATCAGAAAGAATCTCATCTCTATTGCTAAGTTTTGTCAAGATAACCTCACGTTCATTGAATTTTTCCTTTTACTTTTGTTGTGATGGACTTGCATACTTTAAAGCCGTTGGTACATGGCTGGAACAAAAATGGACTGTATGAGTGGCCATTTTTACCATTCCACTCATCGAGATACTGGATAGGGTTGATTCACATATTAAATACTTCAAATTTATGGATTGATGGTTAGACAATCCCACATTTCTAAGCACAGTGGAGACTTGCTGGCAAAAGCCTTGTATAGGTACACCTATGTAGAGATTTCTATAGAAGTTGAAGAGATTAACTGCAACTCTTAGTCATTGGTCAAAAATAGAATTTAGTGACATCTATGCTAATGTAAAGAAGTATGAAGAGAATATCAAAGAAGCTGAGGAATAATTGATCCTAAATAGCACAGATGGGAATAGATAGGAGTTTCACAGGCTGCAGGCTGAATACATCAACATCTCGAGGTTGAGGATACTATATTAAGACAGAAATCTCAATTGCATTGGCTAAAATTTAGAGATGCCAATTCCAGATACTTTCATGCTCTTATCAGGGAGAGAAGAAGAAGAATGTTTATTCACGAAATCCAAAAAATGAGGAAGATGAATGGATTCAAGTGATGCTGATATTGCTGTTACTGCATGTCAACACTTCCAAAACATGTTTACTAGGAAGGCTAAAAATGTACAGGAAGAGATGTTGGTCAATATTCCTAAGTTGATATCAGATGAGCAAAATGATAATCTGCAGGCATTCCCTACTCTAGAATAATTGAAGAATGTTGTGTTTTCAATGAGTTCTCACTCAGCAGCTGGTCCTGATGGTATGAATGGGAGGTTTATTAGTCTTGTTGGCACATCATAAGGGAGGATCTTCTACCAGCGGTGATAGCTTTCTTTTGTGTTCATAGTATACCCAAATATTTCTCCCACACCTGCCTAGTCCTACTTCCTAAAGTTACTCACCCCAAAAAACTCTCTGAATATAGACCTATTAGCTTGAGTAACTTTACTAACAAGGTCATTTCTAAACTCATCTATCTCAGAATTTCCCCCATCCTACCTTCTCTTATATCTGATAATCAGTCTGTCTTTGTGAGAGGTAGGAATATAGCTAAGAACATTATGCTTGCCCAAGAGATCATCAGTGGAATTAAGAAACTAGTGGTAGGAGGAAATGTGGTTATTAAACTTGACATGGCCAAGGCCTATGACAAGGTGTCTTCGTCTTATACTTGCCTTGTTCTGACGAGATTTGGATTTGGTGAGACTATTATTAACATAATTTGGAGAATTCTATCATACAACTGGTACTCTGTGCTAATGAATGGTACCAAACATGGTTTCTTCCACTCTACCAGGGGATTGAAGAAAGGTGATCCCCTCTCCCATATTTTATTCATTCTTGGGGCTAAAGTTTTGTCAAGAGCCCTTAATACACTGCACCATCATCCCCAGTATTATGGTTTTCACATGGAAAGATATGGTCCTTATATTAATCATCTCAGTTTTGCTGACGACATAATCATATTCACTACTGGTAGAAAACAAACCCTGAGACTACTTATGAGTACTCT
>NW_025830450.1:0-2846 GCF_002878395.1 Capsicum annuum | reverse complement strand
GAACAACCACATGTATTTCGAGTAATGGTCAACAAATAAGACATAATTTCGCTTGTTATCAATTGACAAAATAGGAGAGGGCCCCCATAAATCACTATAAATAATTTGCAACAGTCGTTTACTTTGCAATAATTTTTTAGAAAAAGGTAACCTGTACATTTTATTAGAATAACAAGAATTACAAACTGAATTGGTTCTAGAATGTGAAACTGGAAGAGAGATACTACAAAAAAAACTGTGTTTAGCGACGAAATTTACTAACAGACCAAATTTCATCACTATATAGCGACGGATTAACAACGGATATTTCAATTTGATCGCAGACATAGCAGTCTAATTTTTTGATATGTTATTAGCAACAAATCAGTGACATAATTGTAATTCCGTCACAAAATAATAGAGAAAAAAATTGGCGTCTAAATTTAGTGATGGATTAGCAACGAAATGTTGGTCGCTATGTTAATTATTTCGTAGCAATGGATTTAGCAACAAACTTTCGGCGGTGCCCTTCATTTTTTAAAAAAAAGTATTTTATTTAGTGACCAATGAAGCCGCCATAAAATATTAATTTTTATTTTCTAATTAATTATTTTTAGTATAGAAAAGGGGGGAATAGGGTTAGGGTATTAATATTATTCTTGATTCTTTCACATTCACGCCTCTCACTCTCTCTTAGTCACATATCCATCTCCGATATCACATCTCCATCTCCGATCTCACGCCCTCTCAGTGCCGAAGATCTCACATCTCCGATCTTCTATCTCATATCTCACATCTCCATCTCCAATTGAAAATTGAAGGTCAAAACTCAAAAAAATTTAGGTAACCCTTTTTCTCCATCTCATTTGCATGTTCAATTTCTGTTGTTGTTGATAGTATTCTAGTTTATACTTCATCTTCATTTTCTGTCTAATCTCGATCTTGTCAAATGTCACTGGTATTGCCTCTTGAAAATTGAATAGTTGTTGTTGGTCCATTCTTTTTTATCCTACGCATCAAAACTTATCCCATTTTCCCTCATATACTCTTTTCCTTACAAACACTGTGAATAAAGCAAGAGATGAGCCATTTTCATCACTTACAACTTTATTTTCTGCTAGTCTTATTCTTTCTCTGAACAATAGAAATTTTTCACTTTCTGTGGTTCCTCAATAGCCTAAATAAAAGATTTTTATTCTATTTTTTGGCGTGATTAAGTTAGCATGTGGCTCTAGTGTACAAATGATTCTGCTTTTTGAAATGTCATAAAGAAATAAAGAATTTGGTAATCAAAGATTCAGTCAATATACTTTTTCTTTTCTTTCCCTTTTTAGCTTACTAGAGTGTACTGTAACCAGTTCTAGCTGTTTTCCTGGACAGTAGTTCATTCCGTGTAAGTTGAAGACATTCTGGATATTGTTGTTTGTGTTTTCTCTGAAATAATTTCTTTTGTTTCAGTTAAATTGTACTACTTATTTGGTTTGTTTGGAGAGGATGGAGTATCATGCTCGTAGTATAAGACTTGATTAGTAATTAGTATTATTACTATGTTTAAAATTTAAACTTAATTTTCAAATGTGTGACTGTTACTTTGGTTGGATTTTTCTATTTTATTTGTGCTAGACCAGTAGTTGTTTGCAAGTCATAGTTATACTTATATACTGCTATATGACTTGCTTATGTTTGGAAAATATTTGAATGTTAACAGTTTAA
The DNA here is from genome assembly GCF_002878395.1 of Capsicum annuum. Classification (NCBI taxonomy): domain Eukaryota; kingdom Viridiplantae; phylum Streptophyta; class Magnoliopsida; order Solanales; family Solanaceae; genus Capsicum; species Capsicum annuum. Next base: position 1,154 of record NW_025830450.1, on the reverse strand, counting down.
TTCGATAACCGAACTGATAACAATCAATAACCAATAAACTAATAATCGATAAGCCGATATCTTAATGGTTCTTAATGATTTAGCTTTATTACAAACCGATAATAAATATGTCAAACCGATAAACTGCAAAATCGAACCGAACTGGCCCATATGCAGCCCTAGAGGGTTGCTTAAATTTAGTATTCCATAATACTTCTATATCCCACGGAAGCTCTGAAATATATGAGAGAAATAGTTTTAAATTTCAGTAAATAGTAGTGATGATATAAAGAAATTTTGGTCAACGATCTATGGTCCCACGGTACATCTGAATGTATCACATAAATTGAATGACTTGACACTGATGCATCATATACTCATGTAATGCTATCATTCTTGTTGTTGATCATTTATCTAGAATAAAGATAAATGTATTTAAGCGTCGACGTCGATTGCATTGTTTATACTATACTGTTGACAGTTTCCTTTTCAATTTTTTATCTTCTTGAGTGAAAATAATTGAGTTTATGAAACTGATACCACATATTAATAAGGAACAGTCCACATACTATAAACAAGAAAAAGTAAGCATCTACACACGTAAAGAAAGACAACAGTGCGGCTGTTTTAATTTGAAATTAATGCTGCTCCTACACTTTGAGAAAATGTACCTTTAAAACTCAAGGGGTCTTGATCAATAGAAAATTTGAAGAATGAAACAAATCTAAGAAAGACCTTATGCCTAAGAACTTTAATGTTCAAGTTAAAATACTTATTTGAGTCACTTATCTTTCAGGTGTCTTTTAACTGGAATTAGTGCAGTGAAGTTGTAGATTGGTGGTAAAATAAGTGGAGTATTGTATTCAACCAGGTATGTTTTTAAACTTTGTTTCAACTTTCTCATTTTTCTTGCTAAGCTTGTTGGTTTTTCGATTATGTTTGTAACTTATTTTTGGTATTAAGCTTGTAGCAATAAATTTGTTGTTAAAATAGAAGTATGTATCACTTTTATCTTATTTTTAAGGTAAACTAGTTTTGTTTTCTACTTTAAGAGCATAAGTTTGAATAATTTAGTGAAACTATTTAAGTGTCAATTGATCAACTTAATTATGCTTTCTTTGCTAACTAGTTCTTTATATAGAGCCTGATCATACATTATCACTAATTAAGATTTC
>NW_025830449.1:0-2016 GCF_002878395.1 Capsicum annuum | reverse complement strand
CCAATAAAAATGAAACAGACCACACTGGGACGATCCCCAACCTCCCTGGCATGCCCTAGTCGATTTTAGGCCCACTGTATGCCCACTGTATGCCCGAACCCCGGGCCCACCCTCAAAACTGTGGGCTATAGCACACTGATTTTGGCCTAAAAATGCCCCATTCACATTGTTTCGCCAGTTTATCCACCTAAATGGTCACAAAAAATTAAACGGACCACACTGGAACGAACCCCAACCTCCCTGGCATACTCCGATAGATTTTCGGCCCACAACACGCCCGAACCCCTGGCCCACCCCAAAAACCATGGTCTATGGCACACCGATTTGGCCCCAAAATGCTCCGTTCACGTCGTTTCGGCCGCTTATCCACCCAAATGGCCATGAAAAATTAAACAGATCACATTGGGACGATCCCCAACCTCCCTGACACGCCTTGATTGATTTTTGGCCCACAGCACACACGAAACCCGAGCCCATCTTCGAAATCGTTGGCTATAGTACATCGATTTGGCCCAAAAATATCCCATTTGCACCGTTTCGCTCGTTTGTCCACCCAAATAGGCACGAAAAATTAAAAGAACCATACTGGGATGATCCCCAACCTCCCTGGCACGCCCCGGTCATTTTTTGGCCTGCAGCACGCCCGGACCCAAGGCCCACCCTCAAAACCGTAGGCTATAGCACATCGATTTGGCCCTAAAATGCCCCGTTCGCTCCATTTTGCCCGTTTGTCCACCCAAATGTCCACGAAAAATTAAACGGACCATACTGAGACGATCCCCAACCTCCCTGGCAAGCCCTGGTCGATTTTTGACCCACAGCACGCTCAAACCCTGAGCCTACCCCCAAAACCGTGGGATATAGCACACCGATTGGCCCGAAAATTCTCCTTTCATGCCGTTTTGCCCGTTTGTCCACCTAAATGGCCACAAAAAATTAAACGGATCTCACTGGGTCGATCCCCAACATCCCTGGCATATCTCGGTCGATTTTTGGCCTACAGCACTCCTAGACCCCGGGCCCACCCCCAAAATCGTAGGCTTAGCACACAGATTTGGCCCAAAAATATTATCCCCAAACTCTCTGGTATGCCCCGATTGATTTTTGGCCCACAGCACGCCCATAACCCAAGCCCACCCCTGAAACCGTGGGCTATAGCATACCAATTTGGCCCAAAAATACCCCATTCGTACCATTTTGCCCGTTTGTCCACCCAAATGGCCACAAAATATTAAACGGACCACACTGGGATGATCCCCAACCTCCACCTATTTTAAGTACAACTTTTTCTTCGAGGTTGATATGAATGAATGGATAAATAAGCGAATAAAACAAACGATGACAACAATAATTGGCTAAAATAAAATAAAATGACAAATGTGACTTTTGTCTCTTAGCCGCTACGAATGTGGGATTTCAACCCCTCCTTCTTCTTTTGACTCATCTTACTTGTACTTTATAATTAGCGTTCAAAGTCTTCTAAAGGGGGTAGGCCTCGATGGCCCAATCCATAATGTGAGAGTCCAATGGGACTCCCAAGCGAGTTCATGCAAAGAAGAAAACAAAGGAGTGAATTAATACCCTTTGTTTGAAAATTTACATTCTTAGGTAACTTATTATTAAAACATGAGATAGGATATAAAAATCCATAAGCGATAACAAAATATCATTCCATAAATAAAAAAAAGGTGCGAAGAAGAGCATATCGCTGAATCCCTTTCTCAATAAAAAATATGGCAAGTAGAAAATCCATCAGTAATGATTAGGCAAATGTATGTATATATATATATATATTTAAGAAGAAAAAATGATTATGAGCCATTCCCAGTACACACGATACAGGATATAGAACAACCAAAACAGAGAAGATGACAAGAGGTCATTTTTAAGCAGAGAAGCTGCCAATTTTTCATAAACTAATCAGTGACGGAAAGCTAAAAACAATATCACGTTTAAACGATATTTGAACACGGGTCTATCGTGTTGTTATCAAGACAAAATAAAATATTCACATTC
>NW_025830448.1:0-2324 GCF_002878395.1 Capsicum annuum | reverse complement strand
AGTTGAAATGCCTAGTTGGGTTAAATCCACCATGGCAAGGCTTGATGCCATAGATAGGCCAATAATGGACAGAATGGAAGGAATATTGGAAGGGACGGAAGGCTCTCTGTGCAAGAAGTTGGATAACTTGATGGAGCATCCAAGCCTTCCTAATCAAATTCCCGTGAGTGGCCATGCTCCACATGAGCTACAAGGTAATCAAACTAACTTTTGCACTCTAGTGAATGAGGATAATAGCCAACTAAGTGTAAATAATAATTTATCTTTAAGTGAGTCGAATGTGCCTTCATTTTGTGATGATAATGTACAACTTAAGATTGTGGATACACTAGTTGATTCACCTAGTGTTAAAGCCATTGTGGAAAGTGGTAGTATATTGTCTTATGAAAGTCATGAAGACCAACTTGTGTGTGAAAATGATGATGTTGAACATGTTGGCCGAATGACTAAGAATGACCCTCTAGTTGTTTTTGTTATTGACCATGATAGTATAGAGGGGAAATTTGATCTTTATTGTAGTAGTATTGGGGTAAGGAAGTGTATTCCCAACCCGTGCCCATGAACACTCTACCCATTTGATTTCAGTGATCATTTGAAGTGTAGTGATGAGGATGTCTTTTGGAATGACTTAAATGTGCATCGAATGTATGGCTTTCCTCTCTCGGCTTTCAAGTCTAATTGTTGTTACAAGAAGAGTCTATGTTTTTCACTTGATAAGCGGCGCTTGGTCCTTATTTCTTGTCATACTTATGTAGATAAACTAGTTGATTCTCCCTTGGTAGGGTATTCGGGTAAGAGGGATGTTTAGGTATATATGAAGTTTGAGCCACCTTGGCAAGATACTATGATTGATTACACTAATCCTAACCCTCATACCTTGAGGAACTTTTGTTTGCTTGTCCTTTCATTGCTTTGCAAGATTTGGATTTGAGGACGAATCCTTTCTAAGGAAGGGAGGATGATATGGGTACGATCATGATCGGGGTTCAATTCGTCAAGACTCGAGCTTGGGGGGCTTCCCATCCAAGGAATAAGCTTTGAAGTGTAGAGAACAAGTCTCACAAGCTCCAAAACTGTTCACTGTTCATCCGCGTTCACTATTCATCTGCCCTTTGCAAGGATTTTTTAGTCATTTGTAATAAGTTAACCTAGGTATAAATAGAACCTCATTAGGTTATTTTTGGGAGATTTTTTGGAGAATATATTTTGTAGCCTCTTTGAGAGTTTTTAGCAAAGTGGAATCCTTGTGTTGATCATTTGCTTAGAAACGGAGATTGCTTGAGAATTTTGGTTCCCTTGAGGTCACGTAAGAGATAGGTTTAGGTTGTGTGTGATATTAAAGATCCAAAAGTGGAATAAGCTTTTGGGTTTTTAATATTATACCCTCCCTTTGTCTATCTATCTATCTTTACTTTCTTGTAATCGTTTGTCTTTATCTAGTGTAATCCGTTTGTGTTCTTGTCTTGTAACCGTGTGTTGTTGTTATTGCATCTTGTTCATCAAGTATTGTTGCTATTTTAGTGTGTTTTACTCTTGATATCACTTCCCTTCTTGTTCTTCTTGTGAATCCGAGAGAGGTTATCAAAAGGGTCCATAGTTCTTAAACTAGTGGACTGATTTTGGTGTTTGTGTTGTTGTGTTCTTGGGGAGTTTGATATCATCAATCACGGAATAATCACGGAAATAGATTTATGTGGGTGTGAATTGAAAGCTACCAAGTGTATGTGCAAGAGAAGTGTAATTAAAGACCCAAATACACACCAAAACAGCTCACTCCATACATTAGAGGGGCAACCCATTCTTGAAGGGCCTTTTGGTCATTTTAACTTCTATTTGTTTTGTAATATATAAGGAACATGTAGGGTTTTATTTACTTAGTTTATGAATGAAGTTGTAAGTCTTACAAGACAAAGAAACACAAGTCCTCTTTCCTTGAGGCACCCAAAATCGAAATTAAGGCTTAGATAAGTGTAGATACACTTGTGTTTGCATTTGCTTGGAAACATTGATGCTTGGGAGGTGGATTCCGACCTTGTGTCTTTGTAAGAGATAAGTTTACTGTTGTGTGTAGTGTTAAGGGTCCAAGAGTTACCATTCTTGGGTTCTTAACATTATACCTTCATGTGGTTTATCTATCCTTTTTCTTTTGTAATCTTGTATCCATTTTGTATCTTGTATTATGAAGCTGTTTTTGTTGTTGTTCTTCTCATTGTTGTTTCATCTTGTGTTGTTAACTTAGTTTGTTGTTGGCTGCAAAAGGTGTCAAACACCTAGTTATATTGTCCTTCTTGTATTTCATTCTTGAATCCGAGAGTGGTCTTCAA
>NW_025830447.1:0-2405 GCF_002878395.1 Capsicum annuum | reverse complement strand
GTCCATTTTGGTGTTATTTTGGGTAAGGATTGATTGGCTCCTTATCATGTTGTCTTAGATCATTTTGCTAAGACTGTGACTTTAGTTTTGGCTGGTATGCAAAGGATAGCTTGGAAGGGTACACTTCATTCGGATCCTATGAGGATTATATCTTATGTGCAGGCTCATAAATTGGTTTAGAGGGGATGTTTATGTTACTTGGCTCATTTTTGTGACGCCAGTATTGTATCGCCTCCTTCCTTAGATTTTGTCTGTGATATCCATGAGTTTATGGATGTGTTCCTACAAACTTGTCTGGTATGCCTCCAGATCAAGATATTGATCTTGCTATTGATGTTAAGTTGGGCACTAAGCCCATTTCTATTTCTCCTTGTAGGATGGCCCAAGTAGAGTTGAAGTAACTGAAGGATCAATTGTAGGAGTTGTTGGACAAGGGATTTATCTGACCTGGTGTTTTACCTTGGGCGGCACTTGTCTTGTTTGTGATATTTATTGAGCCCTGAATCTCAATGCCAAAGCTATTATGGATATTATTACTGATGGAGAATTCATGAGTCTTTATTGGGAATTAGCTTTGGAAATCTTAGTAGGGTCTTTCTTACCAACCGAGGATGGTATACTTGGGAGGCAAAACAAGGCACTGGTATATTTCCTATTGGTGCTTCCAGCGAGCAGAGAATTGTATATGCTACAGTGGCTCAAGAAGTTGCGCAACTGAGGATAGAGATTGGGTTATTGACTAAACAATTTGCAACTATGAATTCCAAGAAAGTAAATGTTGTGGAAGCTCAAGGTAAAGTACCAAGGTTGTATGATTTTGATGTTCAAAAAAAGCCAAAGTATCAAGATAGAGAGTTGACAGGTTTTTGAGCCAAGGTCCAAGGGTCTACTCAAGAAAATTGGAACTCGAGGTAAGGGAATCAAGGTTGGAACTATTATAGGGACATATATAGGCATTGGAGAAGAGAAAGAGATGGTTAATAGAGGCGTAAGGATGATTATAAGGAAAAGAGTGGTCTGTATATTCCATCGAGGAACCGTGATACTAATTTGAGGATGGAGGTGTTACTTACTAAGCTAGTTAAGGGTTTATATAATCAAGAGAGTTTCCTTAAGAGGATTAAGGAAGATATTTCAGGTTTGATCCATAAAGTAGAATCGTATTCTACTCCAATCAAGCAACTTGAGCAGTAATTTGGTTAAACATCGGTGACCTTGAATCAACATTAATCAGGCACTCTTCCAAGTAATACTATACAGAATATGAAGAAGGACAATCATTTTTTAGCCATTAGTATTTGGAGTAGTAAGGATACCATTGATCCTCCTATGCCTGTAGTTGATGAGGTTAGAGATGATGTTGTTGATGTTGATGATGCACCCAAAGTTGAACCTAAAAAGTTGGTGACTAGTGGTGAGTCATCAAAAAATTGGTGGGGGTTGTGAGTTGAGAGGATAAAGGAAAGAGAAAGGAAGTCGAGCCTATAGTAAAGACCATTCCATGAGCATCCCCATATTTTCCTTAGATATTGAAGAAGAAACAAGAGAAAGGGAAGTATCAATAGTTCATGTCGATGTTCAAGAAACTGTCTGTTAATATTCCTCTTATGGAAGAGTTGAAGTAGATGCCAGGCTATGCGCAGTTCATAAAGGATTTGGTTATTAAGATGTGGATAGTGACTTTTGAGATGCTGATAATATACACTATTATAGTGCTATTGCTCATCGATCTTTAGTAAAAAAGAAGAGGACCCTAGAGCCTTTATAATTCCATGTACTATTGGGTCCATCAAATTCTCTCGAGCTTTATGTTATTTGGGAGGTAGTATCAATCTATTGTCATTGGTCCCTACGAGGGTCCCTAAGATTCGTAGTATGACTTGTCACCTAAGTCCTAAGGACACCCTATGAGCCATCACTAGATTCGTACAGAGACATCTACCAGGTAAAAGTTCTCTGGAGTCATGACGACTCTTAGAATGGTTCATTATTAGTGACAATGACTCGTTACCCTAGTCGTCATGACTGGAGACCCAGGTAAGGTTCCAACTTTTAACTGATAGAGTCTGTGACTCATATACTCCTTCTATGAGTCGTCATCATGAGTCATAGTCAGGCCTACCATCACAAACCCAATAGGATGAACTTACCCAATTTGCATGTATAAAAGGAATTTAACCCACAAAATCGATTCACCTACCATTTTTAACTTTGGTGACTCCCTCCATTCCCATAACCTCTTTAAAAACTCATAAAATCCATTCGTAAATTATTCTCTAACATCAAATTCAAAGTTAAATCTCTCCAAATGCTTTTACTCTCAAGAACTAAGGCAACATCACTCTGAGGAACCCAAGAAAGCTTTATTCTCTAGTGTTCAAGTTAGTGATTTGATTTATTTTTAT
>NW_025830446.1:0-2849 GCF_002878395.1 Capsicum annuum | reverse complement strand
CTTTTATATAGCTAAAATAATAAAATTATTCTAATAAATCGTAAATAAAAATACTAAAAGGAAATTACACATCAGATAAAAGGGAGACGTATGCTTTGTTTCTCCGACTTAGTTTTCAGTCTAACTAGTTTAGGTGTACGCGCTTCGCGCGCGTGTACCTCACTTTATTGAGTTCAAATATTACATTAAATAAGATATTTGTTTAAATAATAAAGATGAATACAATAATTAAATTAGACATCTTTTGAAGAATTTATTTAATTAAGCCTAACCTTTACCAAAAAAAATTATCAAAGTGATTAACATTCATCTACCACCTGTAAACTGCAACAAAACAAACAAAACAATACGATGAACAAAATAATATAATTAAATTTAACTTTTACACAAATTTTCTCAAAGTCGTCTGACACTGATCTACCACCGGGAAACTCTTACAAAATAATACGATAATAGAAATATCAAAATAATACAACTAAACTTAACCATTACATAAAAATATTCTCAAAACAGAGATATAAATATTATACAATTACACCTAACCTTTACCTAAAATAATTTCTCAAAGTCGACCGACATTCATCTACCACCTGTAGATTCATCATGTAAACTACAACAAAATAATACAATAGTAATTACAAAACTTCAATTTTGATGAAAATAATTCTTGTTTGAGCGAAAATTTTGACCCTGAAGAATAACTTGAATGGAAACAAAGAAGACATATATATACATAGACGTTGAATTCTATTATATTGACAAAAATAGTGAAGAAGTTGAGGGTTAGAAAATTAAGTATACACCAATCTAGACAACTGAATCAAGTTAGATGAGCATAAATCATATTTTTCTAATAAGTAAACTGATTTCTTCAGTAGTTTAACGAGCATCTCAATATTTATAGAAGTACTTCCTTAATAGAGTCCTATTTTAAGAGTATTTTTCTAATATATTATAGATATAGATAAAATTAATTTTTTTTCTAGGTTGAATGTGAACGTGTATATTATAATTTAGTTAGAATAGGATTTTGATTTTTATGTACATAAAAGAAAAATTAAATTATTTAAATTACCTTCACAAAAATTATACTCTTCAAAGAATTTTGTATCTAATACGCTAATACATGTTTTTTTTTTTTACTTTTCACGATTTTTTCCCACTTTAAGGTTTTTCATTAGGACACCTTTTTTTTCTTTTTTTACACGTTAATTTAAAAATACATATTGATTTATTGATTTTATATAGAATTTTTGTTTTTGTCACTGTTAAAATTAATTAAAAAAGAAGAAGATCAAATAAAGAAAGATTCAAATTTATGAACCTCATGATTACAAACATGTAACGATTTATAATTTTGATAAACAACAATGTTGAAAAGGGAGAAAAGAAAAACCTACTGATTAGGGTTTCTATACGGACGCTGGTAAAGCATATTCGACTAATTTTTTATTTTATTAAGGTTTTTGAGTCTTAATTTCTTTCCATATATATTAAGAGTCCTTAATTTAATTAAATTATAATTTATTGGAAGCTTTCCATAGATATTAGAAGTCTTAATTTCTTTCCATACATATTAAGATATTGATTTATTGGATTTGTAATTTGAATAGAATATGCGAAATGACGATTTTATCTAAAGGAAAAAATTTTAATGAAGGGTAAAAAATTCAAATATGATTTATAAAGCCTTCACACTTTTAATATAATAGAGATAGAGATGTGACTGTGGGAGTGGGGGTGGGGGAAGAAAATAACATATAAAATGATAGAAAAAACAATTTACTACTCCGTCCAACTACGAGACATGTACTTTGACAATTGAGAAAGGCGAAGGGTGTGTTTGGTACGAAGGAAAACATTTTTCAGAAAACATTTTTCAGTTTTCTTATGTTTGGTTGGCCTATATATTTTGGAAAATATTTTTCAAATCAACTTATTTTCTTTAAATCTAAGCAAAATGATTTCCCTTCAAAAAGTAAGGAAAACACTTTTCAAAACTCTCTTTCAACGACTTTAAAGTTGAAATATTCCTACAATTTTCAAAATCATCTACCCCACTCTCCGCCCCCAATACCCCATCACCCCTACCCCCACCCCACCCCTTACCCCTACCCCCAACCCTAAAATTTAATTGTTTTAAAAAATATTTCAAAATTTTTTCTTAGTTCATCCCCTACCCCCACCCCACCCCTACCCCTACCAGCCCCCTTCCAAAAATAATATTTACATTTTATTAAAAAATTCAAACTTTTCTCTTACACCACACCCCTACCCTCCCTCCCCCTTACCATCCCCTCTCCCCTCCCCCCCTCCCCCACCTAAAAAAAAAATTAAATTTATTTTTAAAAAATTTTCAATTTTTTCTTCCCCCTTCCCCCTCACTCCCCTACTCTGACCCTCAGCTCCTACTAACCCCCGCCAATTTTTTAATTTTTTTTAACCAAAAAATTTCAAAACTTTTTCTTACGCCACCCCTGCTACCTATTCTGATACCCCCCACTCACCCGCCTACCAACCCCTTTCCCAAAGAAGGCCCCCGCCAATTTTTTAATTTTTTTTAACCAAAAAATTTCAAAACTTTTTCTTACGCCACCCCTACTACCTATTCTGATATCCCTCACTCACCCGCCTACCAACCCCTTTCCCAAAGAAGGGTTTAATTTTTTTAAATTTTTTAAAAAAAAAGGATTATAAAATGTATTTTTACGCTTTAGATAAATACTAAAATGTATTTTTTGAAAAATATTTTTCATCCACCAACCAAACATAAGAAAACAAGTAAGAAATCAACTTGTTTTCTAGGAAAATATTTTTTGTGAAAAACATTTTCCTTCATACCAAACACA
>NW_025830445.1:0-8327 GCF_002878395.1 Capsicum annuum | reverse complement strand
AGTGGGTTACCCTCCTCTCCAAGGATACCTTGTCAAATGGGTTACCCATGACAGTAGGTTACCCTTTCTAATGGGTGACCCTTATCTCTAAGGAAACCCTTCTCAGTGGGTTACTCTTTCTTCAAAGATAAGGAGCTTATCCATCTGCTTGCAAGATTCCCGTGAAGCTACTAATACACCTGCTTGCAAGCTGCAGTGTCTTTTTCACTTCTGGTACAGTAAATTTTTCTTTCAAGTACTCAAACTTCCTTGATTTTTCAGCAACTTTTTTATTTACCTGCTGGGTCACCGCATCAGCATCTACCTTCTTTGTTACCTTTAGAGGTTCTTCTTGAAGCTCTTTACCACTCCTCAAGGTGATTTCCATGACTTGATTTGGATTTTTTGTGTTAGCTGGCAACCCATCTTTTGGTCTAGTATTTACTGCTTGCGAATTTTTCCCCACGTGCAACTCGAGACTTCTTGTGGATGCTTGTAAATTTTTAAGTCTGCAACAAACTATGTCTGATTAACTAAGATCTTTTTGATTATTTCCTCCATATTGCTGCTTGACTGATTTAGTTGGGACTGTGGCTGTGGGGCGTTCCATGGCTGAGTCTGCCACTTCATGTTGTAGCCATTACCATGATTTGGACTTTTAGCATTGCCTACATACATCACTAATTCTGTATTTAAAGCACACATGGCCGCAGAATGGCCAATATTTCTGCATACCTCACACAAACCACTAATTTGCTGAACTGTATTGATGGCTGTGATAGGCTGTGGAGCTCCTAATTTCATGCTGTTGAATTAATATTGACCAAATTCTATAATGAAGACACCTGTGCTGATAGGGATGTTAATTGATCCACCTCTAGTACACCTGCAACTCCTATTATGGCACATCTAAAATCTAAATGCCACTCGAGATTTCCTTGTGCTATGCGATTCAACAATGTTTATAGCTCATCATAAGTCAACTCCAGCGCTTGACCACCTGCGACTGAATCTAGTAAAATCTTTGTATAGTGATCAAGAGCTTTTACAAAAGTATGAGCAAGTACCTCATTAGACTATTGGTGGTGTGGACAATCCCGAAGAAGGGCCTTGAATCATTCCCAAGCATAATATAGATTTTTTTTTGAAGCTCACTATTTCACTACGAAGTCTCACAGTCTTGCCTGATGGAAAGAATTCGATGTGGAAACTTCTGGCTAAGTTGTCCCATGATGTGATTGAATTGAACGACTCCATATCCAACCACTTTTTAGTTTCCCCAATAATTCAATAAGGGAAGAGTGCGAGCCTTACATAATCAGCATTTATACCTGTCAGAATAAATATCTTAGTGAGCTCAATGAAATTCTGCAAGTGAACCTATGGATCCTCGTGTGAAAGCCCTGCAAATTTTCCTCTGCTAATCAATAGTTGCCCGATGTTGTTCTTAAGCTCAAAATTCCCCCCAGAAGTCGGTCTTAGAATGGGAAAAGTTAAATTTATTGGAAGTGGGACTACCATTTCCCGAATAGTCCTGTGCGCAACTTGTTGTTCCTCAGCCATTTGCGTAGGATTTTCTTAGTCTTTTTGGATCTTAGGAAATCTTGGGAGAAGTATTGCTTCTCTCCTTTGTTGATGGTAAATTTGCTCGGGTTTGGATCTTGGTTCAACCGACTCCTTATCCCTTGCCAGCTTACCACTTTAAAAACCTATTTTCTGCAATAACTAAACCAAGACCAAGCATAAAACACCAAATAAATCTAAAAGTAAAACTAAAATAAATAATTGTCAAAATACAAGTCCCCGACAATGGCACGAAAAACTTGATAGCGCCCAAGCGCACATGCAACTGTACGTGGTCTTATCAAGTAGTAAAGTGGCCTAATGAAAGCCAAGTATTGATCCCACAGAGACTATATTTTGCAATGAATTGATTTTGGTTCACAATTTAGATTCAATTGATGTAAAAGTAACCAAAATAAATAGTTTTGAAATTGTAAATTAAAAATAAGCAATGCGGAAACTAAAGGTCTTGAGACAATCAATAAGAGAAAACCCAGGGTTGAAGAACTTTGAACAATCATATTATGCTTTTGGATTTCATTCGTTAACTTGCTTATCTTGGTTGTTGATTCGTAGGGTTAATTAAGCGATTATGGTTCTTCAATCACTAATATATTACCTAAGTTAAACCTTACACCTACATCATTGAGCGGGGATACAATAATTCACTTAAGTTCTTAATAAATATCATCCTACATATGAATTAAGTAAGGTATCTATGTACATCCCTGTCTTAGATACTAATTCAAGTTTTGTATTTAATAATGAATCAAGAACCGTACTCTGCTTATTCCCATGGTCTATCACCCTATTATTTCTCCTGAGTTTACCAGGTTAACAATGGATGTATTCCTAGGGTCGTGAATCCTTAAAATAGTTATAATAAGAATAACCAAAGAACTAATATTGATAAGCAAAGCAAACAAACTTAATCCAAAGCAATAATAGTCATGTTCTTGGCTTCAACCCTCGAAAAGGGTGTTTAGCCACACATAGTCATAGTCGTAATAAAAAAAATAGTAATTAATGACTAAAAACATGAATGAACTAAATAAAAATAATAAAAACCTAATGAAGTAGTTGTATTAGCCCTTTACTCTCCAAAATATGTCCAAAGATGTGTAAAAACGTGATACAACATGTATTTATAGTATAGGAGCAAGCCCTTTCCGTGTTGGACAAGAAAACCTTCAGTTATTGGAACCTGTACCAGGTGGGGAGGCATCCTGGGTAGAGCCCCACTCCAGGTGAGGTTTCACCTCCAAATCTCCCTACCTCTCTAGAATTTGTTGTTCAAAGGTTTTCTAAGGAACAGGATAACCGAAATGAGCCCGCGTCGCAGGATAATTGCCTTTAGGACCACCAAACATCTATTGGTTACTATTTTAGGACTCTTCTGAATATGTTGGTGTTTTCCACGCATCCATTGGACTCTTATACAGTCCACATGCGCCAAAGATACTCTAGGGGTCCAAAAGTGCATCAATCTGCGTATTGTGACTTCGTTGAGCTATTCTGAGCCTTTTTGAGTTGTTCACACTTGATTTAAAGCTTGTATATCATTCATATATCATCATAATTCATTACAAAAGCATACTATAGAGTTAAACACAACAATTTAAAGCTCAAAACAACACAATATCCAACATGACAAACTAGAAACATGAGCTAAGCATAGGCTAATTTCTTTTTGATCTTTAACTCGTTGTTTTGATCCTCAGATTGATCCAATTGACCCTTGATCACTAAAAACAAGTTATTTCACATATAATTACACATAAAAACCATTTTGAGCAATTTAAACACAATAGAATCCACTGGAATCAACTAGACAAGCACTTAGTTTTAGCTAGTAACACTAGTTTTCCGGGTTGAACTCTAAATGAATCTTTTAGGTACAAACTTTTTTGAAATAAACTTTGAACATCATAAGCATATGATTTAATACTATGATACACATTTATCTCATTATCCACCCATATATCACATGAATCATCCTTAAAATAATGCTAAAAAAGCTAGAATAGTGACACTAGAATACATAAATACACCCAACATCAGTATTGGTTGTACCTGGTATCAAGGATTGAAGGACACGTCACTATGGTCTAGAATTTTCTTCCTTTATATGACAACGCAACTCTAAAAATACTAAAGTGGATATAGGTGAAGCCTTGGTTTCTCCATTGTCTTGGAAAATCTTCTAGCATCTGTAGATTGATGAACTATTCCTTCTGAGTTGCAAAAATAGGATGCTAGTCTAGTTTTGAGGAAACAATATATTCTTTAAATCCTTTTGGTATCTGCTACACCAAAGAATGAATCTGCAACTATGGGTTACATGACTTCTTTACAAAGGCAGAGTAAGGGTTTAGGTGAGGTAGATGTGTTGAGGATATCTTCTGTTCTGGTGGTAGCACATCTACTTCATATAGGTAGTCATATTTACATGACGGATTTTTGGTAGGAGACATATTCACTCGAGCTAGAGATTTACAATAACCAGACATACTTAAAGAAGAAGACTTAAAGGAAGACATATTTTGTATTTTCTGGACTATAAAGACTCGAGGTATTTGTTCTAAAGCTCTAAGGAAAAGACTCAATATAATAGAAAATCTTTTTGTATTTTTGTGGAAAATAAGACTCAATATTTTTTCTTAGGATCTATGGACATGACACAACTGTTATTTATTGGAAAATCTAATAAAAGAAACTACGACTCGATTATGTACAAGATGCAGAATACAATAACTGGAAAACAGTGACTCTGATAATGAAATTAAAACTATGAAACTAATATGTACAAGACTTGAGTAGGAAAACATAGAGAGTAAGAACAAAGAATGTATCTAAGAGTAGCAACTGGGACAAGTAAAACTTAAGACTAAGAATAAAAATGTAAAGCTAGCTCATGTGTTTGCAATCAGAAGAGGGGGATGCAAACTCCTAGTTTCTCCCGACCTCCAAAAGTGGAGATGGCATTAATACTAAATAGACAGAGAGGCAAATGGGCATTGAGGACTACCAGCGAGAGACGCCAAGCGATTAGGCAATTGACCCCAAACTTTCCAACATGACAGGCGATTTCAAGACCATGTAGGTGGCATGCCATACGAAATCAAAGCTTCCATCAACACCACAGACATAGAGCCTAAACTTTCCAACATGACAGGTGATTCATGACCATATAGGCAGTATGCCATACAAAATCAAGGCTTTTAATCGACACACCATAGCTTTCTTATGATTGAGCTACACATCTATATAAACTATATGCTTTTTAGCTACAATGACTTCGCAACCCACAATAGGATGACATGACTTTGAAACTACAAGCTACACATCAAAGAGGTTTTACCTTGGTAACAAAGCCTTTGCAATCCAAAGATAGGATGGCTTGACTTCGCCAGTCTTAGAATATATGAAATCCTTTGTCTCATCAGTACAAAACTATTTCGTATATGACTAAAATGGGTCTTATGGTGGCTCTCCCTGGTCTATTTTCCTCAAACATCCATAGAACAAAAGATGTACTAAGGCAAACCTCATATCTGCGTGTTCTTTCTAAGATATTGAACCAATTCGAAAAGGTATAGCATGGACTAAGCCAACTTTGTATCATATACATGGAAAGGAATTAGGCGTCTACATCACGTGGAAGAAGTTGGCATCATTTTATAAGAACGAAAAGTAATTTTGGAGTGCCATTGTTTCCATCACAACAAGCTCTTCGCTGTAGTATTTCCCTACCCCCTACTCTGACCTAAAGGATCGAAGTACCCATCCCTTTGGAAGACAGACAGCAAGAGAAAGAGACTTTAGCCAACAAACTTCTTTATTGAAAATAGAGAAACTTTACAAGAGGATTTTAGGTAGAGAGAATGATAATATATTTGAGTAGAGAGAATGTTTCCCTCTGCCTAAAGGCCCAGGCTTCCTTTTATAGGATAAGGAAACTTACTAGCTAAGCTAGACTATGGATAAACATAAAATAAAACATTACATGAAAGACCAATATTGAATACTGAAAGTTGAATACTAAAAACTGAATCATCCATATGAAATACTCTAGTCTGAAAGCCTCTAACTGTCTGAATTATAGAGTTGATGGGACAAGACCCCAACTAACTCCAACTACTGAAAACTATATTGAAATGCTGAAATAATACTCTATCCTTGATTTATGAGGACACACCACTAAGTCTGCTATTGATAGGTTGGACTGCTAAGTGCGGTCAGGAGCCTATGTGTCTAAACTTATGATATAAGACGTCATAGTGCAAAAAAAAGGTATATATTAGTACTTTGAATGTACTGGTATGCTAAGTGTGGTAGGCTGATATGCATGGGTTCATATGCAAGAACAATAACTGACTGAGTAACATGAACATAACTAAATGAGAGAACATGTATGGTTACATAAATTGTAGCTGAGATCATGTTAACAGCGGTTACTGAGTTCTAAATACTAATTAACAGATATTTGAGTTTACTGGTACTGTAATACTGATAATTGAGTGACTATTTCTGATAGTTCTAATTGATAAATGGGTAACTGTTTCTGATAGTACTGATTCTGTATAGCTGAACTGTGTTCTATACTAAGCTAGGTGACTATATTTGACCGTCTTAATTCTGTAGAGATGAACTGAGTTCTATATTAATATAGGTGATTGTATCTGACAATCTTGATTTTGTAGAGCTGAACTGAGTTCTACACTAAGACTGAAACTATAGGATATAATCATCTAATCGATATGCCCCTCTCCAAATAGATTGGGGTCTAACCTACAACCCCATTTGGATGGGTGTCAGTATTGTGCCATGGGTAAAGATAAGCTGTGAGTTAACCTGACATGAAGCTCTTTTGTCAACCCTCACTGGCAGGAAAACTCATACGAGATGTATAAACCCTAGTCTGGTAGAAAAATATCTCAACCTATGCTGGCTACATAGTTCTATAATTCAGGGATTGTTACTAAGGGTCAAACCTCTACTGGCAGGAATGTCCCCATCCTTGGGTTCGCTCAGTGGTGAATTCTACTCCCAACTAAATAGACACCGAACTGATTTCTAGTCTATACTAGGCTTGACTAAACTATTACTGATCGTACTGTCTAACTGAACTAAACTGAGATCACTGGGTTTCATAAATTGACAGAGTACTACTGAATCTAGTTAACTGACTGAGTTCACTGAGTTCTAAACTAAATACTGAACTAAGACAGTGACTGATTACTGAGTACTACTGTTTGTAACACTATTGAGACTTTTTTGTAACTATTGTAGCTATAGGTAAACAACTAAATTTTTGAGTATTGAATATCCCCAAGACTAGTTAGCATGAAAAGTAGAGCATAGAGTAAACTTGAAAAGCATAAACTGTGCACTTGTTCATAACTTATCCATAGAGACATTTTCTCAAACACTTGAAAGGCATAAGTTTACACATATACTAGCACGTTATGATTTTCCCCATTTAATTCACATGAGCATTTTAACAAACACTTGGGGAGAACAACTATGCACATGATACTAAACAACTTGTAGGCATCATAACATCAATTCCCAAATTCATAAATTCAATGGATTCACATGATACTACACACATGATAATTAATTCTACATGAAACTCGTAATAGACCATGGATTAGAAACCCAATTAATATTATAATCATGAATACACTTAATTCCAATCCTAGAAATCATAAAATCAATCTACTTGGAGTTTTAAAAGAGTTTCTTGGACTCCAAGGGCGGAAGGAACCCTTGGATGAACAGTTCACATACCTGAGTAATTGAATTAATAAAGGTTTGTGATGATTTCTTGAATCTTGAACCTTGAATTAGAAGCCCTAGGGTTTTGTTCTTGAGTAATTTTGAGAATAGTCAATGGATTTTTCCTCTAAAGTGGCTAAATCTCATGTTTTGGTGGCTGATAGATGTGGAAAAATGACCTAAATACCCCTGAGAACACGGCTTTTAATGACTAAAAATTGGCCTAGAGATGCGCAGACCAACGCATAGCATCAATGGGATCGATGCAATGGCCAATGCACCGCATCGAGTCTGCGTTAGTTCACTGAAAATTGCACAGAGAGGTGGGGAAAAATATTCATCAATATGATAGGCGATGTGGTGCGTCGAGATTGCATCGATACACTGGTTTGGGATCCCAAATGTGCTTTAAACGATGCTTGAAAAACCTGAAACTCGTCCAAGAACAACTACTGACATTCCTGATCATGATGCAACTTAAAGATTGATATTTAATGGTTGTAAGGGTCGCAAAATAAGATTTCCAACTATGAAGGCTAAAATAACTCTAAGTATGAATACTTAGCTAAAATTTTCTAAGTCTGGGACCTTTTAACAAGCTTTGAAAGATTGAATTAAGATTAGGATTTTGCGGGGTCTTACAATATATCCCCCTTAGAAACATTCATCCTTGAATGAGACTGACAAAGATGGGAGAACTCATAGACTAAAAGTACATACTGGACTGCACAACTGAAGCATGATTTCATGGCTGAGACTACTTATATACTAAATTATACTATTGAACATGCATAACTAATGCATGATTTTATAACTAAAATTACTGATAAGCTAAGTTTATATACTAAACATGCATATCTGATGCATGACTACATGACTGAACTGATTCATGAATGAATGACTGAGTCTACAGCGTTACTTAATACCAAGTTGGTAACTACATCTGAATATGAAATTGAGTAAATTTAAGGAAAACTGTTACCTTGAGTTGAGTCTGAGTTTGC